>NC_056444.1:42754628-43002128 GCF_018296145.1 Oncorhynchus tshawytscha
TTTTTAGCCAGTAGTTCTGAAAGTAGTGTTCACGAGTCAAAAGTGGTCCCTGAAAAGTGAGTAACATGTGTCACATGTGCAGATATGTGCACCACATCATTGCTCTCTCTCGCTCTGCTGTGTGTGCATCTTGCTAGCGAGGGGCCGAAGGTCATTGGCACAAACTCAAATCGCTAGGGGGCTGGCCCACGTGAGGAAAAATGTCGGGAAAATGGCGCAGAACAGCTTCCAGAAAAGTTGTTTTCAAACTAGAGATTTCGTAGCTAATTGAGGTAAAACAGCAATTCTACTCAAAGATTATACATGCATGAACTACACATTGACACATCCTGCCCAAAGAGGGAGCTTTAGAAAATACCTGCTAGTCGCCAAAGTTCCGGAGCATCTCTTTAAAGTGAGCATGACGCCATGCTGTTCGGGAGTTTATTTGAGGCTTATTTGCACGCACATGTTGTTTACTGCTCGTTAGTTCCATTATCCATCGTGGAAACTTTCATTTCAAAGTCAAGGAATTACAAGATGTTGTCCAGTGTGTATCATGCGGTTTAGCTAGCTATGGGCAAACACGCCAATTACTTTAGGTGAAGTCCTTTGAAGTGAACTGTCTTAACTAACCATTTGGGGGTCTGAGACATAATGCACCCTTCAAACCCTTTCCTTTCATGCCTCCCAACGAGGTACTTATCTGAGAATTCTCCTATGCTATAATGGGATTCAGGCTTTAATGGTGATGTTATCGTCGCCATGACTGTCGAGTAATTACGCCAAAGCTCTTTGAGAGCCTGCTAATTGCGTTCAGTCATGCTGTAAGCGGATCTGATGGATCCTTCATCAAAGAGACAGGCTAAAGTCCTCGCTACTGTAGTCTAGCCTATTCGCGGTAAACAACTTTCCACTAGGTGTTCACCAACCCCCTGTTCTCAACAGAGCGGTGTTATTATTATTAAGGGTCATTAGCATGGATTACTGTCAAACCCAAAGCATCAATCAATTGCCTCACACAGATGCTTATCTGGGAAATAATGAAGTAATCAACGCAACCACTCAGCACGCTAATTACCAAACACCAGCCTGCTCTCCCGGGACAAGCCGTTTCTGCCGGCGCGCTCAGAGAGTGCGTGTTTTTGGAGTGGTTTCAAGGCGAAAAATGACCAACAGATGTTTAATTTACCAGAAGACGGAGAGCTGTCCCGCTGAGCACACACTGGTTGAATCAACGTTGTTTCCACGCCATTTCAATTAAATTACATTAAACCAACGTGGAACAGACATTGAATTGACATCTAAGCCCAGTGGGGTGGTTGGCCTGTGCCATCAGTCATGACTGAATAAATGAATATGCAAACAGTGAAGGAGGTAGCTAGTATAACAGCATGGTTAGTGTAGTGGACGGGAGGATCAGCGGCTCGGGAACAACATGTGCGATCACACACACAGTCAGCACTGTTTATTAACATGGAACGGTCCAGAGCTATGCTGGAGGCGAAGATTGGTTGAAGACTTGGAGCGCTTTGTGTAAAGTGTATTATTCCCCATCTTTAGCTTATGATGAAGTGATATTACTTGGTTGGTGATAAGTGATAATACGCTTACATCATAATATTCACAATGTTAATAAAACCCCTTATATTGAGTGAAGAATAGGTGAATTTCCTCTAATACACCTTCTGTTGGTGAATGATGGGCCCCAACAATGTGTGCACTAGAATGTGTCCTGAGCCGTGATGGGTCTTGGTTGAGTAGGGTACGGAGACAAAACACACCCAGCGAGAGACCGTGCCAGACAGAATTCACGTCAATGACAATCCAGGGCCCTGTTTATGGCTTTGGTGGTTAAATGTCAAATGCTTGGCACAGGGAAGAGTTTGCGGCTGCAGCACACACACACACACACACAGAGAAACTCGTAAGTCTCAAGCTCTTTTTTTCTTTATTACTCTCTCATGCGAGGTGTTGTGCTGTGGACAATGAGGTGGGGTGATCAGCAGGATCTATTATTAGCGAAAGAGTGAAAAATGGAGTGAGTGGGGTAGGGGATGTTGGAGGAATGGAGCCAAGCCTCCTCAATATTATTTTAAGAGTTGCTGTGGTGACAGTTTCCCTATGAGATGACTGCAGCACTGCGGACAACAGAGCAGTGTGTGTGTTTGCGTGTGTAAAAGATGGAAAGAGAAGAAGTGGGAGATAATACCTAATAGCATTAGTTTAAAAGTAGCATCACCACCTCCCATCACACACACGCAACTGCATGCTGACAGAAGTATACTGTACACACAGCCTATACCTCACAAGCACACATAGTGTGACTTAGACTTATTCTAAAATTGATGAGGGGGAAAAAAACAAACAAACAATATACACACAATACCCCAAAATAACAAAGCAAAAACAGGTTTAGACATTCTGCAAATTTTTAATATATCACATAAGTATCCAGACCCTTAAATTAGTACTTTGTTGAAGCACCTTTGGCAGCAAGTCTTCTTTGATATGATGTTACAAGCTTGGCAAACCTGTATTTGGGGAGTTTTTCCCATTATTCACTGCAGATCCTCTCAAGCTCTGTCAGGTTGGATGGGGAGCGTTGCTGCACAGCTATTTTAAGGTCTCTCCGGAGATGTTCGATCGGGTTCAAGTCCGGCTTCTGGCTGGGCCACTCAAGGACATTCAGAGACTTGTCCCGAAACCACTCCTGCATTGTCTTGGCTGTGAGCTTAGGGTTGTTGTCCTGTTGGAAGGCGAACCTTCGACCCAGTCTGAGGTCCTGAGTGCTCTGGAGCAGGTTTTCATCGAGGATCTCTGTACTTTGCTCCGTTCATCTTTGCCTCGATCCTGACTAGTCTTCCAATACCTGCCGCTGAAATACATGCCCATAGCATGATGCTGCCGCCACCATGCTTCACCGTAGGAATGGTGCAAGGTTTGCTCCAGACGGTTGCCAAAAAGAGTTCTGTCTTGGTTTCATCAAATCAAATCAAATTTTATTTGTCACATACACATGGTTAGCAGATGTTAATGTGAGTGTAGCGAAATGCTTGTGCTTCTAGTTCCGACAATGCAGTAATAAACAACAAGTAATCTAACTAACAATTCCAAAACTACTGTCTTATACACAGTGTAAGGGGATAAAGAATATGTACATAAGGATATATGAATGAGTGATGGTACAGAGGAGCATAGGCAAGATACAGTAGATGGTATCGAGTACAGTATATACATATGAGATGAGTATGTAAACAAAGTGGCATAGTTAAAGTGGCTAGTGATACATGTATTACATAAGGATGCAGTCGATGATATAGAGTACAGTATATACGTATGCATATGAGATGAATAATGTAGGGTAAGTAACATTATATAAGGTAGCATTGTTTAAAGTGGCTAGTGATATATTTACATTTCCCATCAATTCCCATTATTAAAGTGGCTGGAGTTGAGTCAGTGTCAGTGTGTTGGCAGCAGCCACTCAATGTTAGTGGTGGCTGTTTAACAGTCTGATGGCCTTGAGATAGAAGCTGTTTTTCAGTCTCTCGGTCCCAGCTTTGATGCACCTGTACTGGCCTCGCCTTCTGGATGATAGCGGGGTGAACAGGCAGTGGCTCGGGTGGTTGATGTCCTTGATGATCTTTATGGCCTTCCTGTAACATCGGGTGGTGTAGGTGTCCTGGAGGGCAGGTAGTTTGCCCCTGGTGATGCGTTGTGCAGACCTCACTACCCTCTGGAGAGCCTTACGGTTGTGGGCGGAGCAGTTGCCGTACCAGGCGGTGATACAGCCCGCCAGGATGCTCTCGATTGTGCATCTGTAGAAGTTTGTGAGTGCTTTTGGTGACAAGCCGAGTTTCTTCAGCCTCCTGAGGTTGAAGAGGCGCTGCTGCGCCTTCTTCACAATGCTGTCTGTGTGAGTGGACCAATTCAGTCTGTCTGTGATGTGTATGCCGAGGAACTTAAAACTTGCTACCCTCTCCACTACTGTTCCATCGATGTGGATAGGGGGGTGTTCCCTCTGCTGTTTCCTGAAGTCCACAATCATCTCCTTAGTTTTGTTGACGTTGAGTGTGAGGTTATTTTCCTGACACCACACTCCGAGGGCCCTCACCTCCTCCCTGTAGGCAGTCTCGTCGTTGTTGGTAATCAAGCCTACCACTGTTGTGTCGTCCGCAAACTTGATGATTGAGTTGGAGGCGTGCGTGGCCACGCAGTGGGGCCCCAGTGTTGAGGATCAGCGGGGTGGAGATTTTGTTGCCTACCCTCACCACCTGGGGGCGGCCCGTCAGGAAGTCCAGTACCCAGTTGCACAGGGCGGGGTCGAGACCCGGGGTCTCGAGCTTGATGACGAGCTTGGAGGGTACTATGGTGTTGAATGCCGAGCTGTAGTCGATGAACAGCATTCTCGCATAGGTATTCCTCTTGTCCAGATGGGTTAGGGCAGTGTGCAGTGTGGTTGAGATTGCATCGTCTGTGGACCTATTTGGGCGGTAAGCAAATTGGAGTGGGTCTAGGGTGTCAGGTAGGGTGGAGGTGATATGGTCCTTGACTAGTCTCTCAAAGCACTTCATGATGACGGAAGTGAGTGCTACGGGGCGGTAGTCGTTTAGCTCAGTTACCTTAGCTTTCTTGGGAACAGGAACAATGGTGGCCAAATCTGACCAGATCTGAGAGTCTTTAGGTGCCTTTTGGCAAACTCCACTCCAAGTGGGCCGTCATATGCCTTTTGCTGAGCAGTGGCTTCCATCTGGCCACTCCACCATAAATGCCTGATTGGTGGAGTGCTGTGGAGATTGTTGTCCTTCTGGAAGGTTCTCCCATCTCCACAGAGGAACTCTCGAGCTCTGTCAGAGTGACCATCGGGTTCTTGGTCACCTCCCCGACCAAGGCCCCTTCTCCCTCGATTGCTTAGTTTGGCTGGGCGGCCAGCTCTAGGAAGAGTCTTGGTGGTTCTAAACTTCTTCCACTTAAGAATGATGGAGGCCACTGTGTTCTTTGGGACCTTCAATGCTGCAGAAATATTTTGGTACCCTTCCCCAGACCTGTGCCTCGACACATTCCTGTCTCGGAGCTCTACGGACAATTCCTTCGGCCTCACGGCTTGGTTTTTGCTCTGATATGCACTGTCAACTGTGGGATCTGACATAGACAGTTGTGTGCCTTTCCAAATCATGTCCAATCCAAATACTAATGTAAATAAGGTATGTTTTTTATTTTTAATAAATGTGCAATTTTTTTCTTCTAAAAACCTGTTTTTACTTTGCTATTATCGGGTATCGTGTGTAGATTGCTTGAAGATTTTCACACAGGGGAATTGGGTGTTGCATAACTTTGTCAAATAAAATAAGTATAATTTTTGGGTTATTTGTAAACTCAGGTTCCCTTTATCTAATATTAGGTTTTGGTTGAAAATCTGATAACATTCAGTATCTAAAATTTGCAAAAATAGAGAAAATCAGAAAGGGGCATATTCTTTTTCACAGCACTGTAAAACAGACAAAAGTGGTTGCAGTACAGACTCCCAGCTGACAACAAACGTTCCCCAAAACAGAACATACCCAGAAGGTGGTTACCATGTTCTCAGAATATTCAATATTAATGTTCTAGACACGTTTCATGGGACATTTAAGAACACCCATTGTCCAGTTCTGAGAGTTAGGAAAATATTCCATCAACGTCACACCAAACATACACAAAAAACATGTTCTGTGTATGTTTGTTGTGATGATGGAATATTCTCCTAACCCTCAGGAAACTGGACAAATGAATGTTCTTGCGACATCTCATGAAATGTATCTAGAACATTAATATTGAATATTCTGAGAACATGTTAACCACATTCTGGGTATGTTCTGTCTGACATTAAGGGAATGCTCTCCTACCTCTAACAACAGAACATGCTAAATAGGTTCTCAGGAGGCTTTTGCTAAAATACATAGAATGTTCCTGTAACTAATGGAAAACTGGATACACAAACATCAGGGGAACATTACAAAAACGTTCTCTTGCTAGAATTGTTAGCTGGGCTGTTTGTGCCAGTAAAATCACTGCAGTTCATTGCAGTGCAGTATAAATCAGACATGCCTCAGATACATTGATGATATATTCTCTGTGAGTACGAGTACAGTACATTTACAGTGCCTTCGGGAAAGTATTCAGAGCCATTGACTTATTCCACATTTTGTTACATTACAGCCTTCACACCCCAAACCATCACACTACCACCACCATGCTTGACCGTTGGTATGAGGTTCTTACTGTGGAATGCAGTGTTTGGCTTTCACCAAACATATTGGGACACATCTCGTCCAAAAAGTTGACTCAAGTTTGCCAAAAAGCTCCTGGAAGCACCTGGATGATCATCAAGACTCTTGTAAGAATGCTCTATGAACAGATGAGTCAAAAGTATACTAACTTTTTGGACTACATGGGTCCCATTATGCCTGTTGACAACCAAATACTGCATTCCACAATAAGAACCTTATACCAACAGTCAAGCATTGTGGTGGTAGTGTGATGATTTGCTGCCTCAGGGCCTGGATGACTTGCCTTATTAGAAGGAACCATGAATTCTGCTCTGTATCAGAGAATTCTACCGGAGAATGTCAGGCCATCTGTTTGTGAGCTGATGCGCAGCTGGGTCATGAAGGAAGACAATGATCTAAAGACACACAATTCATTCTACATGAAAATGGCTAAAAAAGCAACACATTTGAAGTTTTGGAATGGCCTAATCCAAACCTAATCCCAATTGAGATGTGGCAGGACTTGAAACGAGCAGTCCATGCTTGAAAACCCACAAATGTCACTGAGTTATAGCAGTGCTGCATGCAAGAGTGGGCCAAAATTCCTCCACAGTGACGTGAGAGACTGATCAACAGGAAGCATTTGGTTGCAGTCATTGCAGCTAAAGGTGGCACAACCAGTGATTGAGTGTAAGGGGGTAATGACTTTTCACACAAGGGCATTGGGTGTTGCACAACTTTGTTATGAAATAAATTAAATAATTGTAATTACTGTGTTATTTGTTCACTCGGGTTCCCTTTATCTATAGTAGGTTGGTTGAAGATCTGATAACATTCTGTATAAAAAAACATGCAAAAGTAGAGAACATTTGAAAGGGGGCAAATACATTTTCACAGCACCTTCAGATGAACCTGAAACATCAAGTCATCTCTTCTCCCTCTGGCTCAAAGGGGCAGCTAAAGAATAGGGACTGTCCAGCTGGCAAGCAGCAGCTACTGTAGGGCAATTTCATTTGGCTCAGGACTGTCATCCAGAACAGAGTCCATCTACCCTAGAATTTGAACACTTAGCTAGGCAATCTGGGAGAGAACACAGAACAGGTGATTGAACGCAGTCCAGAGTTGTATCCATAACTCATAACTCATGTGCTGTTAACCCCCCCCAGCCAGAACATCAAAGCCAGCTGCCAGGCAATCAGACACAGTGAAGGACAGTTTACTAAGCAGCCATTTCCCAGTACACTCAGTAGACCGAGCCAATGGTTGCCCAGTTCATCTCTGCCAAACATTCTACCAATGAATTACGGTGTAATTTGTGTTACTGGAAGTAGCTGTGTTTTTCTGACTGGGAGTTTGTTTGGTGTGTTACTGTGTTTATTATCTACCTGCCACTCCTGTGTTGTTTCAAAGCTGTGTCCACTTCAGTGTCTTCCGAAAATCCCTTGAATCCACTGTCTCCATGGTGATACGGCTTGTACGGACGCATGTTGAAGCTTTATTCATTTTCGTCAGCAGCTCTGTATATGGAAATTAATTTGTGGGCCTGACGCCTCTCTCCATCTTATTCAATATTAATGCCGCCTCAGATTACCAGACAGCTCTACTCCGGCCCCCAGGGAGCTGGGATTTCTTTCAAGCAGACAGGAGAGAGGGACAGAGAACCATATAAAGTACTCTAATTGACAAAGACAAGCACCAAAAGTCTCCCATTTGAACAGACATACAGTGGGGCAAAAAAGTATTTAGTCAGCCACTAATTGTGCAAGTTCTAATTGTGCCACTTAAAAACTAATTGTGCCACTTAAAAAGATGAGAGAGGCCTGTAACTTTCATCATAGGTACACTTCAACTATGACAGACAAAATGAGAAAAAACATTCCAGAAAATCACATTGTAGGATTTTTAATGAATTTATTTTCAACCATAATTTGCAAATAAATCCATGAAAAATTCTACAATGTGATTTTCTGGATATATTTTTCTAATTTTGTCTGTGGCTGACTAAATACTTTTTTGTCCCACTGTGTGTGTGTGTGTGTGTGTGTGTGTGTGTGTGTGTGTGTGTGTGTGTGTGTGTGTATATATATATATATATATATATATATATATATATATATTTTTTTTTTTTTTTTTGTAATAATGACAGTTACAACAATACTGAATGAACACTTATTTTAACTTAATATAATACAGAATTTAAATCAATTTAGTCTCAAATAAATAATGAAACATGTTCAATTTGGTTTAAATGCAAAAAAACAGTGTGTAGAAAGTAAAAGTGCAATATGTGCCATGTAAAAGAGCTAATGTTTAAGTTCCTTGCTCAGAACATGAGAACATATGAAAGCTGGTGGTTCAATATTCCCAGTTCTTCAATATTCCCAGTTAAGAAGTTTTAGGTTGTAGTTATTATAGGACTATTTCTCTCTCCACCATTTGTATTTCATAGACCTTTGACTATTGGATGTTCTTATATGCACTATAGTACTGCCAGCCTAATCTCGCGAGTTGATAGTCTTGAAGTCATAAACAGCGCTGTGCTTCGAGCATTGCGAAAAGCTGCTGGCAAACGGAGGAAAGTGAGGTTTGAATGAATGCTTACGAGCCTGCTGCTGCCTACCACCGCTCAGTCAGACTGCTCTATCAAATATCAAATCATAGACTTAATTATAATATAATAACACACAGAAATACGAGCCTTTGGTCATTAATGTGGTCAAATCGGGAAACTATCATTTTGAAAACAAAATGTTTATTCTTTCAGTGAAATACGGAACGTCCGTATTTTATTGAACGGCTGGCATCCCCAAGTCTAAATATTACTGTTACATTGCACAACTTTCAATGTTATGTCATAATTATGTAAAATTCTGACAAATTATTTACGGCCTTTGTTAGGAAGAAATGGTCTTCACACAGTTCGCAACTAGCCTGGCGACCCAAACTGTTGCATATACCCTGACTCTGCTTACACTGAACGCAACAGAAGTGACACAATTTCAGGCACCGCATTGATTATATACAACCTAGGACAAGCTAGTTAAACTAGTAATATCATCAATCATGTGTAGTTAACTAGTGATTATGTTAAGATTGATTGTTTTTTATAAAGAACATTTTTATGCTAGTTAGCTACTTACCATGCCTCCTTGCTGCCTGCACTCGCGTAACAGGTGTTCAGCCTGCCACGCAGTCTCCTCGTGGATTGCAATATAATCGAAGTCCAAAAACGTCCGATTATTATGTAAACTTGAAATCGTCACTAATTAACCAGCCATTCCGATTAATCGGTTGACCTCTATTTTTTATCCTAGCACTACACAGCTGATTCAACTAATCATCAAGCTTTGATCATTTGAATCAGCTGTGTAGTGTTAGGGCAAAAAACAAAACGTTTTTGGGTCCCGAGGACCAAGTGTGTGTAACGTTGATTTATGGGCTTTTTGTATAATTCTCTAATGTTGGTGGGGTATCATCATACTACTCTGATGAAGACAGCTTGGCTGTCAAAACGTTGGACATTACATTTCTGCATCTGAGCTCCTAGAGTGTGCGGCTCTCCTTTATTTTCAGGTGGGGCATATTAACCTGTTTTAATGATACTCTTGAATCACTTTGATCAATACAATATTTTCTTCAGTGTACTTTTAACACAGAGGTGAGATTTACTTCAAAGTGCATTCACCCTATTGCATATAGTCCTATCAAATGGTTTCAGATGTACACAATTGCCTAGGGAAGTGGGGATAGGGTTTCTTCTGGACAGGGCCTAACTATACTCACCCAATAAGCTCATGCCCTAGAGATATCCCTTATTTGGACAACGGTTAGGGTGTTTGTCATTGGTGCTGGCTTTGAGACCTGCTAGGGGAGTCACCCTATTCGCTTTCTTATAGGTAAACAATGACAGCATTTGGTCTTTATCTTGAACAACCTGGATCAATATTACATGACCCAACATCAGTGCCTTTTGAAGTGACCAAAACTATTTTTGTACATGTTAACGCCATCGTTTCCTATGAGTGAAATCTGGACATCAGAAAAGCGATCACTAACCATGAATTGGATGAAGAATTCTACTTCAACGACTCAGTTCACCCGGGACCAGCCCCTAATCCCAGACACTCGGTAGAGGAAAAGATGGCGACATATAGGCCGACGTGGGGGCAACTTGATAAAACTACAGTGACAAGTAAATAAACCACCTCTACCCTCTGTTCTATTTGCGAATGTACAAGAACAAACTGGACGAGCTCCGTTCGGACTATCCTATCAACAGGACCTGAAGAACTGTAATACCCTATGCTTCACGGAGTTGTGGCTGAACGAGGACATGGTTAATCAAATCTAGCTGGTTTTTCTACACATCGACAGGACATAACGGCTGTGTCTCGTGAACTCAAGGGCGGGGGTGTGTGTCTCTTTGTTAACAACAGCCGTTGCGCAATCTCCAATATTAAGTCTTGAGGTTCTGCTCGCCTGAGTTCGAATACCTCAGGATAAGCTGTAGACGACACTATTTACCAAGAGAGTTAACCTATATTTTTCATAGCTGTCTATTTACCACCACAAACTGATGCTGGCACTAAGACCGCAATCATAAAGCCAACAAGAAAATGCTCCTAGTGGCCAGTGATTGTGATGCAGGAAAAGTGAAATCTGTTTTACCTAATTTCTACCAGCATGTCACATGTGCAACTAGAGGGGGAAAAAACTCTAAGTCACCTTTACTCCATACACAGAGATGCATACAAAGCTCTCCCTCGCCATCCATTTGGCCTGACCATTTGGCCTGACCATAACTCTATCCTCCTGATTCCTGCTTACAAGCAAAAACTCTAAAAGGAAATACCAGTGACATGCTCAATTCGGAAGTGGTCTGATGAAGCGGATGCTAAACTACAGGACTGTTTCGCTAGCAGTCTGGAATATGTTTACCACATCAGTCACTGGCTTCATTAATAAGTGCATCGACAACGTTGTCCCCACAGTGACCGTACGCACATATCCCAACCAGAAGTCATGGATTACAGGCAACATCCACATTGAGCTAAAGGCTAGAGCTACTGCTTTCAAGGAACGGGACACTAACCTGGACCCATATAAGAAACCCTGCTACGCCCTCCAATGAATCATCAAACAGGTAAAGCGAAAATACAGGACTAAGACCGAATCCTACTACAACTGCTTGGACGCTCGTCAGATGTAACAGGGCTTGCTTGCAAACTATCAGGATTACAAAGGGAAACCCAGGTGATTTTCACAAAACTGATACTTAACAAAAAAATGTGAAAAATAAATAAATCCACCATAATTCCTCTTGGATCACTAAGATCACGATCAGTATTTATCTATTTAATAATTATATTTATCAGATATTATGCATTTTACCACAATTTCCAACAACAACAAATATTCTCATAAATGCAACAATTTGTCAAAGTCACAAAAAGTTTAGAAATCAATTTCAACATTTTATTTTAACATTGCTCCCCTAATGAAAAAAGGCATGAGTTAAACAACTCTGAAAACAAATGTTTAAAGGTAAATTATAAAAACATATTTAGTAATTTCTCATTACAGCAACACAACCTTTCCTGAATCTTGTTTTTTTGTCAAAATTACGTGTGTATATATACAGTACCAGTCAAAAGTTTGGACACCTACTCATTCAAGGGATTTCTTTATTTTTACTATTTTCTACATTGTAGAATAATAGTGAAGACATGAAAACCAAACACAAAAAAACATGAAACAAAGTTTTTATTGAAACAAATCAAAACATATTTTAGATTTTTCAAAGTAGCCACCCTTTACCTTGATGACAGCTTTGCACACTCTTGGCATTCTCTCAACCAGCTTCATGAGGAATTATTTTCCAACAGGAGTTCACACATATGCTGAGCACTTGTTAGCTGCTTTTCCTTCACTCTGCGGTTCGACTCATTCCAAACCATCTCAATTGGGTTGAGGTCAGGTGATTGTGGAGGCCAGGTCATCTGATGCAGTACTCCATCACTATCCTTGGTCAAATAGCCCTTACACAGCCTGGAGATGTGTTTTGGGTCATTGTCCTATTGAAAAATAAATGATAATCCCACTAAGCGCAAACCAGATGGGATGGTTTATCGCTGCAGAATGCTGTGGTAGCCATGCTGGTTAAGCGTGCCTTGAATTCTAAATACCACCCTCCCCCCCACACCATCATGTCTTCTTCCATGCTTCATGGTGGGAACCTACTCTGGGTCTCACAAAGACAAGGCGGTTGGGACTCAGACCAAAGGACAGATTTCCACCGGTCTAATGTCCAATGCTTGTGTTTATTGGCCCAAGCAAGTCTTTTATTTTTATTAAGTGTCCTTTAGTAGTGGTTTCTTTGCAGCAAATCAACCATGAAGGCCTGATTAATGCAGTCTCCTCTGAACAATTGATGTTGAGCTGTCTGTTACTTGAACTCCGTGAAGCATTTATTTGGGCTGCAATCTGAGGTGCAGTTAACTCTAATTTACCCTCTGCAGCAGAGGTAACGCTGGGTCTTCCTTTCCTGTGGCTGTCCTGTCTTTCATCATAGCGCTTGATGGTTTTTGTGACTGCACTTGAAGAAACGGCAATGATAAGCAGGTTTGGTGAGGAGAATACAAGTTTCGGTAATGAGTTGCATAGTTCTCCATTGAAAAGCTGTACTGAGCTTTATTAGAGACTTAGTAGCCCAATAAATCAAACCGTGTCATTTGTTAATCCCAAATAATTTGCATGATAGGACGTGGATATGTGTGGTTCTAATGTATTTTAGATGTCTAAATTGAATGGGCTCTAGTGCAGAACGATTAACCAGCATTTCATTTTTGGGGGGGGGGTTATTAAACTAATTGACCGAAGTCGGTTCAATTACTTGAATTCCATTTAGTTTCGTTTTTTTTGTGAGCACAACACTCTGTTTCTCCAGAGGGAAATCTAATAATTCACAAGAGAAATCAACTCAAAAACTATGTGGGATTCTGGTCTAAAGGGAGTTGTAGTTTTCATTAATCAAATATTCAACCTAGTTCAGCCTAGAAACGTGGTAATTAACTACAATGATCATAATCCATTGTGCCAGTTTTTTCCAGCTGGGACACGGGTCAGAGAGGAAGAGGCAAAGAGAGGTTTCACTCTTGACAAAATCTGCCCAAAATAATCCCAATGTGTTTCTATTAGCTTGTTTTGGACCTAAACTTGTTGCCTGCCTTCCCACCTTTGGGACAACGAGTCTCATTGTTAGGGTGGTCATGAGCATCGCGTCATTATATACAGATCTCTGGACAGATACACTTACGCCTGCTACGATAGGTTAGATACACACAGATCGCACACAACACAATGACGAGGGACAGAGACAGTTTGCGAAAGTATGCCTCATCTACTTTGAAGAACTAGTAAATATGATTGTCAGACAGCTTTGCAGTATACTTAGGCAGGATGACTAAAGACATTACAGTATGAGGAGCAAATATTTAACTGGCTTGCTGACTGCTATTACCTGAGCAAAGATGAGATGACTTTTAAGGAATACAAAATAATAAAGTAATCAAATTATTTATTTCATTCATTTCCCATTGATCTCTATCCAATGTGGACCTGACAGAGACAATGGAATATTTTCAATGTTTTGAAAATTATTTGTTTTGACAATCACTATTTTTGTCTTTGGAATTTCCATTAAAAAGCTCTAAAATCCTTGTAATGTCATTATTTCATAATGCATTTAATATTTATTTTTAAGTTGAAACCGTGATCTAAAACCGTGATTATTTTCTTATAATCGAATCCGAACACAAACAGCACTAATCGGATCTTATGGGCAAATGGCATTGTCACGACTTCCGCCGAAGTCGGTCCCTCTCCTTGTACGGGCAGCGTTCGATGTCACCGGCTTTCTAGCCACCGCCGATCCATTTTTCATTTTCCATTTGTTGTGTCTGTCTTATCACACCTGGCTTCACTTATTCAATTACTTGTTTATTATTTAACCCCCTGTTCTACATGTTGTATTTGTGAGTGATTGTTTTGTTGTATTGTGGTCTGTACTGTGTGGTTGTGTATATTTCGTGTTATGTTTGAAATTTGGGGTATTTTATTACTCATATCTGCTGTCCTGCGCCTGACTCACCTCACCAGCTACACACAGACGCCTTTACAGGCATAACATGATATGCCTATAAAGTAGAGGTCGACCAATTAATCGGAATGGCTGATTAATTAGGGCCGATTTCAAGTTTTCATAACAATCGGAAATCGGTCTTTTTGGGCGCCGATTTTTATTTTTTATTTTATACCTTTATTTAACTAGGCAAGTCAGTTAAGAACAAATTCTTATTTTCAATGACAGCCTAGGAACGGTGGGTTAACTGCCTTGTTCAGGGGCAAAACAACATATTTTCACCTTGTCAGCTCGGGGGATCCAATCTTGCAACCTTACAGTTAGTCCAACGACCTGCCTCTCATTGCACTCCACAAGGAGACTGCCTGTTACGTGAATGCAGTAGAAGCCAAGGTATATTGCTAGCTAGCATTAAACGTATCTTATAAAAAACAATCAACCAATCATAATCACTAGTTATAACTACACATGGTTGATGATATTACTAGTTTATCTAGCGTGTCCTGCGTTGCAACGCTGGGGGATGAATTAACAAAAGCACATTTGCGAAAAAAGCACAATCGTTGGACGACTGTACCTAACCATAACCACCAATGCCTTTCTTAAAATCAATACACAGAAGTACATATTTTTTAAACCTGCATATTTAGCTAAAAGAAATCCAGGTTAGCAGATAATATTTACCAGGTGAAATTGTGTCGCTTCTTTTGCGTTCATTGCAAACAGAGTCAGGGTATATGCAACAGTTTGGGCAGCCTGGCTCATTGCAAACTAATTTGCCAGAATTTTACGTAATTATGACATAACATTGAAGATTATGCAATGTAACAAGAACATTTAGACTTAGGGATGCCACCCGTTAGATAAAATACCAAACGGTTGCTTATTTCACTGAAATAATAAACGTTTTGTTTTCGAAATGATCGTTTCTGGATTCGACCATATTAATGGCTACCTTGGGCCTCCCGGGTGGCGCAGTGGTCTAGGGCACTGCATTGCTAGCTGTGCCACCAGAGAGACTGGGTTCACGCCCAGGCTCTGTCGTGACCGGGAGGTTCGTGCGGCGACGCACAATTGGCCTAGCGTCGTCCGGGTTAGGGAGGGTTTGGCCGGTAGGGATATCCTAGTCTCACCCAGAAAATATACTTCCTTGTTGATAATGATACATTATCAAGCATTTCACACAAATTATCCAGATACTGACTGTTAGCACTTGGTGGTCTATAGCAGCTTCCCACAAGAATGGTCTTTAGGTCAGGCAGATTAACCTGTAGCCATATTACTTCAAAAGTATTTAACATTAGATCATCTCTAAGCTTTACAGGAATGTGGTTCTGAATATAGACCGCAACACCGCCCCCATTGCATTTCTGTCTTTTCGGGTAGATGTTATAACTAGAGGTCGACCGATTAATCGGCCATGACGATTAATTAGGGCTGATTTCAAGTTTTCATAACAATTGGTAATCGTCCTTGTTGGGTGCCGATTACATGAGTCTCTGGTGAGTCTCTGATCCGCCTCTACGCAGACGACACCATTCTGTATACTTCTGGCCCTTCTTTGGACACTGTGTTAACAACCTTCTGTGGCCTCCAATTGCTCTTAAATACAAGTAAAACTAAATGCATGCTCTTCAACCAATCCCTGCCTGCACCAGCCCGCCTGCCCAACATCACTACTCTGGACGGCTCTGACTTAGAATACGTGGACAACTACAAATACCTAGGTGTCTGGTTAGACTGCAAACTCTCCTTCCAGGCCCACATCAAACATCTCCAATCCAAAGTTAAATCTAGAATTGGCTTCCTATTTCGCAACAAAGCATCCTTCACTCATGCTGCCAAACATACCCTTGTAAAACTGACCATCCTACCAATCTTCGACTTCGGCGATATCATTTACAAAATAGCCTCCAATACCCTGCTCAACAAATTGGATGCAGTGCCATCCGTTTTGTCAGCAAAGCCTCATATACTACCCACCATTGCGACCTGTACGCTCTCGTTGGCTGGTCCTCGCGTCATACTCATCGCCAAACGTCGGCAGGGTAGCCGGGGCGGCAGGGTAGCCTAGTGGTTTGAGCGTTTGGCTAGTAACCGGAAGGTTGCAAGTTCAAATCCCCGAGCTGACAAGGTACAAATCTGTCGTTCTGCCCCTGAACAGGCAGTTAAACCCACTGTTCCTAGGCCATCATTGAAAATAAGAATGTGTTCTTAACTGACTTGCCTAGTTAAATAAAGGTTAAAAAAATGTAAAATAAAAAAACACTGGCTCCAGGTATCTCTCTCTGGTCATCCCCAAAACCAAAACCAATTCTTTCTTTGGCCGCCTCTCCTTCCAGTTCTCTGCTGCCAATGACTGGAACGAACTACAAAAATCTCTGAAACTGGAAACACTTATCTCCCTGTCAGAGCAGCTCACAGATCACTGCACCTGTACATAGCCCACCTATAATTTAGCCCAAACAACTACCTCTTTCCCTACTGTATTCATTTTATTTTGTTCCTTTGCACCCCATTATTTTTATTTCTACTTTGCACATTCTTCCACTGCAAATCTACCATTCCAGCATGCCACCATGGCCTTTTTTTGCCTTTACCTCCCTTATCACCTCATTTGCTCACATCGTATATAGACTTGTTTCTACTGTATTATTGACTGTATGTTTGTTTTACTCCATGTGTAACTCTGTGTCGTTGTATGTGTCGAACTGCTTTACTTTATCTTGGCCAAGTCGCAATTGTAAATGAGAACTTGTTCTCAACTTGCCTACCTGGTTAAATAAAAGTTGAAATAAAATAAACATTGCAATCCATGAGGAAACTGCGTGGCAGGCTGACCACCTGTTACGCAAGTTCAGTGTCAAAAGTACCTTGTGGCTGCAAGGAGCCAAGGTAAGTTGCTAGCTAGCATTAAACTTATCTTATAAAAAAACCATCAATCTTCACATAATCACGAGTTAACTACTTTTTCCCCCCACCTTTATTTAACCAGGTAGGCTAGTTGAGAACAAGTTCTCATTTGCAACTGCGACCTGGCCAAGATAAAGCATAGCAGTGTGAACAGACAACACAGAGTTACACATGGAGTACACAATTAACAAGTCAATAACACAGTAGAAAAAAAAGAGTCTATATACATTGTGTGCAAAAGGCATGACGAGGTAGGCGAATAATTACAATTTTGCAGATTAACACTGGAGTGATAAATGTTCAGATGGTCATGTACAGGTAGAGATATTGGTGTGCAAAAGAGCAAAAAAGTAGATAAAAGTAAATAAATATAAACAGTATGGGGATGAGGTAGGTAAAATTGGGTGGGCTATTTACCGATAGACTATGTACAGCTGCAGCGATCGGTTAGCTGCTCAGATAGCAGATGTTTGAAGTTGGTGAGGGAGATAAAAGTCTCCAACTTCAGCGATTTTTGCAATTCGTTCCAGTCACAGGCAGCAGAGAACTGGAACGAAAGGCGGCCAAATGAGGTGTTGGCTTTAGGGATGATCAGTGAGATGCGCGTGCTACGGGTGGGTGTTGCCATCGTGACCAGTGAACTGAGATAAGGCGGAGCTTTACCTAGCATGGACTTGTAGATGACCTGGAGCCAGTGGGTCTGGCGACGAATATGTAGTGAGGGCCAGCCGACTAGAGCATACAGGTCACAGTGGTGGGTGGTATAAGGTGCTTTAGTAACAAAATGGATGGCACTGTGATAAACTGCATCCAGTTTGCTGGGCAGAGTATTGGAAGCTATTTTGTAGATGACATCACCGAAGTCGAGGATCGGTAGGATAGTCAGTTTTACTAGGGTAAGTTTGGCGGCGTGAGTGAAGGAGGCTTTGTTGCGGAATAGAAAGCCGATTCTAGATTTGATTTTAGATTGGAGATGATGAGTCTGGAAGGAGAGCTTACAGTCTAGCGAGACACCTAGGTACTTATAGATGTCCACATATTCTAGGTCGGAACCATCCAGGGTGGTGATGCTAGTCGGGCGTGCGGGTGCAGGCAGCGAACGGTTGAAAAGCATGCATTTGGTTTTACTAGCATTTAAGAGCAGTTGGAGGCCACGGAAGGAGTGTTGTAGGCATTGAAGCTCGTTTGGAGGTTAGATAGCACAGTGTCCAAGGACGGGCCGGAAGTATACAGAATGGTGTCGTCTGCGTAGAGGTGGATCAGGGAATCGCCCGCAGCAAGAGCAACATCATTGATATAAAGAGAGAAAAGAGTCGGCCCGAGAATTGAACCCTGTGGCACCCCCATAGAGACTGCCAGAGGACCGGACAACATGCCCTCCGATTTGACACACTGAACTCTGTCTGCAAAGTAGTTGGTGAACCAGGCAAGGCAGTCATTAGAAAAACCGAGGCTACTGAGTCTGCCGATAAGAATATGGTGATTGACAGAGTCGAAAGCCTTGGCCAGGTCGATGAAGACGGCTGCACAGTACTGTCTTTTATCGATGGCGGTTATGATATCGTTTAGTACCTTGAGCGTGGCTGAGGTGCACCCGTGACCGGCTTGGAAACTAGATTGCACAGCGGAGAAGGTACGGTGGGATTCGAGATGGTCAGTGATCTGTTTGTTGACTTGGCTTTCGAAGACCTTAGATAGGCAGGGCAGGATGGATATAGGTCTATAACAGTTTGGGTCCAGGGTGTCTTCCCCTTTGAAGAGGGGGATGACCACGGCAGCTTTCCAGTCCTTGGGGATCTCAGACGATATGAAAGAGAGGTTGAACAGGCTGGTAATAGGGGGTTGCGACAATGGCGGCAGATAGTTTCAGAAATAGAGGGTCCAGATTGTCAAGCCCAGCTGATTTATACGGGTCCAGGTTTTGCAGCTCTTTCAGAACATCTGCTATCTAGATTTGGGTAAAGGAGAAGCTGGGGAGGCTTGGGAGTAGCTGCGGGGGGGCGGAGCTGTAGGCCGAGGTTGGAGTAGCCAGGAGGAAGGCATGGCCAGCCGTTGAGAAATGCTTGTTGAAGTTTTCAATTATCATGGATTTATCGGTGGTGACCGTGTTACCTAGCCTCAGTGCAGTGGGCAGCTGGGAGGAGGTGCTCTTGTTCTCCATGGACTTTAAAGTGTCCCAGAACTTTTTGGAGTTAGAGCTACAGGATGCAAATTTCTGCTTGAAAAAGCTGGCCTTTGCTTTCCTGACTGACTGCGTGTATTGGTTCCTGACTTCCCTGAACAGTTGCATATTGTGGGGACTATTCGATGCTATTGCAGTCCGCCACAGGATGTTTTTGTGCTGGTCGAGGGCAGTAAGTGAACAAGGGGCTATATCTGTTATTAGTTCTGCATATTTTGAATGGAGCATGCTTATCTAAGATGGTGAGGAAGTTACTTTTAAAGAATGACCAGGCATCCTCAACTGACGGGATGAGGTCAATATCCTTCCGGGATACCCGGGCCAGGTCAATTAGAAAGGCCTGCTCGCAGAAGTGTTTTAGGGAGCGTTTGACAGTGATTAGGGGTGGTCGTTTAACTGCGGACCCGTAGCGGATACAGGCAATGAGGCAGTGATTGCTGAGATCCTGATTGAAGACAGCGGAGGTGTATTTGGAGGGCCAGTTGGTCAGGATGACGTCTATGAGGGTGCCCTTGTTTATAGATTTAGGGTTGTACCTGGTGGGTTCCTTGATGATTTGTGTGCTCCACTACAGCCCTGTCAATGGGAATGGGGGCATGCTCGGTCCTCCGTTTCCTGTAGTCAATGATCAGCTCCTTTGTCTTACTGACGTTAAGGGGGAGGTTGTTGCCCACTCAGGAAAACCCTTCAAACTGTAACCAGTGCCTGCAACCTGGATCAGGTTGTCAGTCAACCTACCAGGGTAGTTACAAACAGCACAGGAGTTAAATCATCAACATGTATTGATCACATTTTTACTAACGCTGCAGATATTTGCGTTAAAGCAGTATCCAAATCCATAGGATGTAGTGATCACAATATAAATAGCCACATCTAGGAAAACTAAAGTTCCAAAGGCTGGGCCTAATAGTGTATAAGAGGTTATACAAGAAGTTTTGTAGTGATTCATATGTTGATAATGTAAAGAATATTTGCTGGTCCGTGGTGTGTAATAAGGAGCAACCAGACGCTGCACTTGACACATTTTATGAAACTACTTATTCCAGTTACTAATAAGCACACCCATTAAGAAAATGACTGTAAAAACTGTTGAAACCCCTTTGATTGATGAGGAATTGAAAAATTGTATGGTTGAAAGTGATGAGGCAAAAGGTATGGCAATTAAGTCTGGCAGCCCAACTGATTGTCAAACGTACTGCAAATTAAGAAATCATGTGACTAAACTAAATAAACTATGAAACAAAGGTAAATTATATAAAGAATGATAGTAAAAGCTTTGGGGGCACCTTAAATTACATTTTTGGAAAAAAAGCCAACTCGGCTCCTTCATTTATTGAATCAGATGGCTCATTCATCACAAAGCCTACTGATATTGCAAACTACTTTAATGACTTGTTCATTGGCAAGATAAGCAGACTTATGGATGACATGCCAGCAACAAACGCTGACACTATACATCCAAGTATATCGGACCAAATTATGAAAAGACAAGAATTGTACTTTTGAATTCCGTAATGTCAGTGTGGAAGAGGTGAAAAATTATTGTTGTCTATCACCAATGACAGGCCACCAGGGTCTGTCAATATAGATGGAAAATTACTGGGGATAATAGAAGACGATATTGACACTCCTATTTGCCACATCTTTAATTTAAGCCTACTAGAGAGCGTGTGCCCTCAGGCCTGGAGGGAAGCTAAAGTCATTCCGCTACCCAAGAATAGTAAAGCCCCCTTTACTGGCTCAAATAGCCAATCAATCAGCCTGTTACCAACCCTTAGTAAACTTCTGCCGAAAATTGTGTTTGACCAGATACAATACAACAGAATTTCAGCATGCTTATAGGGAAGGACACTCAACAAGCACAGCACTTGATGATACAATTATTGTGGGGGCTATCTTGTTAGACTTCAGTGCAGCTTTTGACATTGTTGATCATAGTCTGCTGCTGGAAAAACTTGTGTTATGGCTTTACACCCCCTGCTATAATGTGGATAAAGAGTTACTTGTCTAACAGAACACAGAGGGTGTTCTTTAATGGAAACCTATCAAATAGAATCCAGTTAGAATCAGGAATTCCCCAGGGTAGCTGTTTAGGCCCCTTGCTTTTTTCAATTTTTTCAAACGACATGCCACTGACTGAGTACAGCCAGAGTTTCTATGTATGCGGATGACTCACTATACACGTCAGCTACTACAGCGACTGAAATTACTTCAACACTCAACAAAAAGTTAGTTTCAGAGTGAGTTAGTTTCAGAGTGAGTGGCAAGGAATAAGTTAGCCCTAAATATTTCTAAAACTAAAAGCATTGTATTTGGAAAAAAACACTCACTAAACGCTAAACCTCAACTAAATCATGTAATAAATAACAAGGAAATTGAGCAAGTTGAGATGACTAAACTGCTTGCAGTAACACTAAATTGTGAACTGTCATGGTCAAAACATATTGATGCAGTAGTAGCTAAGATGGGGAGAAGTCTGTCTATAATAAAGCGATACTCTGCCTTCTTAACAACACTATCAACAAGGTAGGTCCTACAGGCCCTAGTTTTGTCACACCTTGACTACTGTTCAGTCGTGTGGTCAGGTGCCACAAAAAAGGGACTTTGCAATTGGCACAGAACTGGGCAGCACGGCTGGCCCTTGGATGTACACAGAGTGCTAATATTAATAATATGCATGTCAATCTCTCCTAGCTGAAAGTGGAGGAGAGATTGACTTCATCACTACTTTTATTTATGAGATGTTGAATGTACAGAGCTGTCTGTCTAAACTACTGGCACACAGCTCGGACACCCATGCATACCCCACAAAACATGCCACAAGAGGTCTCTTCACAGTCCCCAAGTCCAGAACAGACTATGGGAGGCATACAGTACACTGTACTACATACAGCCATGACTACATCAAGTAACTGATGCAGCAGTAAAATTAGATTTTTAAAAACTGATAAAAAACAACTTATGGAACAGCGGGGACTGTGAAGCAACACAAACATTGGAACAGACACATGCATACACACACACAACATACGCACTATACATACACATGGATTTAGTACTGTAGATATGTGGTAGTGGTGGAGTAGAGACCTGAGGGCACACAGTGTGTTTTGAAATCTGTGAATGTATTATAATGTTTTAAAATTGTATAAACTACCTTAATTTTGCTGGACGCCATAATAAATACAAATACCCACCCACACACATGCATAGACGCCACACACACACGCGCTTTCACACTCACCACATACGCTTCTGCTACTCTCTATTATCTATCCTGTTGCCTAATCACTTTACCCCTACCTTTATGTACAGTACATAGCTATTTCAATTACCTTGTACCCCTGCACAGACTCAGTACTGATACTCCCTATATATAGCCATGTTATTTGAAATTGTTATTCACTGTGTATTTATTCCTCGTGTTACTATTTCTATTTTTGACATCTTATCTTTAACTGTGCATTGTTGGAAAGGGACCTGTAAGTAAGAATTTCACTGTTAGTCTACACCTGTTGTCTATGAAATGTGACAAATACAATTTTATTTTGAGTTCAGATGTGTGGCAAACTCGTTATGGGTGACAATCTATGCTAGATTCGAAAGAGACTGCCACCATGCGTGTTAATTTGTTTACTTGGTCCCATGGATGTGAATGGTCTCCATGCCTCTAATTCTTAGTGTTTCCTATGTTTCACTAACCAGTCTCTGAGCTAAACATACATCATGTCAATAGACCCCAAGGAAGCTGTCAGCTACAGATGTCAATGCCCCTTATTGACCCCGCCCCTCCCCCACCATTGTACACACAGCAGTGGATGATTGTCCCCAGAACAAAGAGAGTGGGGAGGGGAGGTATGTGGAGAATTGAAGACCAACATTCCAATAACAATGCTAAGGGTGTCCAGTAGGTTCATTTAGGCCTGCTACACACTTACTCAACCTGGTCTCAGAGCATTTCGTGTTATTCTGTATGTACAACACTACCTCAATGTAGCTGAGGAAACAAAGCTTCCAGTTGAAAAGACTGTCTTCAGTGTGAGGGAGAAGGTGATGGTCGCACTTTTTAATAGAGTGACCCTAATTATACCCTCTGTTCCTGCTGGTCTCAAGACAGAAAAAATATATACTTTAAGGGACGCAAAACTTCACTGTCCCATTGGTTTCAATGGTTTCCCCGTCCCATCTTTGGTCCGTGTGTCAGTTTCACATACACAATAGTTCTCACCAATAACACATTCTATAACCAGTCAACTACAACAATGGATGTAGTGTGACATGGAAAATAGCGGTCATGTGGTAAAACAGTCTGTTTGATGAAGTGTTGTTAGCGGTTAATACGGTTTCAGGGTTCAGTAAACATGACCGAGGTTGTTATTCTCCGGTCTCTCACATCAGTGAACTGTAATCAATAGCTGAGGAATGGGTTATTAATTGATTAGAGTTGCCCTATTGATGACATTATTAATAAAAGAGGGAGACTCATGTGAACCTTCAAGGCTCGCAGACAATCGCGCACCCAGCGCGCGCGGAAATAAACTGTACCGCGGTAGTAAGACTGACAAACGCCAGAGTAGCTCCATCTAAACGCTAGGTTAGTGACCCAGTGATGCATAGGCAATTTTAAATCGGTATTGACTCACGAAAGCACTAAACATGCTACAATATAGAGCCTAGGTGCTGTGCCACACAAATTAGTTTGCTTACCTATTACACAAGGTGCGTCGGTAATTCCGAGTACAACTGAATCCCAAAAAGCCGCTGTCTCACCACTCCAGTCACACAAGCCGCAAGCACATATTGCCAGTTCCGAACCAGAATGTCACATGAACTCCATGTTCAATCCGACCGTGCTCAACACTGCTGCCCCGGGGAGCCATACAGTTTGTTCAAGCGAAACACAATAGGAGGACGGCGGGGGCGCATCTCCTCAAATCCTGGGACCACTGACAATAGTAGATGGATAACCACACGGTGGAGGCAACAGGCTTGGCTAGCAGTACGAGCATCATATGTGATTGAGCTACCGCGCGGTCCACAAGAAATTCACGAGGCGGGCAGAGACTCAGTGCCACCCAAGCACGAGAGGACATGGGTTTCCGTGGCGCGAGTATGGCGGTGGAATTTTAATGAGGACATATTGTTGCAACAGCAGGCACATCTTTTTTGTTGTTGTCCTTACTCAGATTAGGGGCGGTTTCATTGTATTCATTGTTCCGTTAAGAAAAGAGCCTGCCTGGAGGCCAGTGACAGGGGAGCACTAACAATATTAAAAAGGTCATATATATTTGTCATATTGACAAATGAAACAAGACCCTCTAACACCCGTATCTGGTTTTTTTGTAGCCCTTTTTTCTCCCCAATTTCGTGATATCCAATTGTTTGTTACAGTCCTGTACCATCGCTGCAACTCCCGTACGGACTGGGGAGAGGCGAAAGTCGAGAGCCGTGCGTCCTCCGACACACGACCCAGCCAAGCCGCTACCCGCTTAACCCGGAAGCCAGCCGCACCAATGTGTCGGAGGAAACACCGTACACCTGGCCACCGTGCATGCAATAGAGCGCGTTGGGACAAGGACATGTTGGCCTGCCAAACCCTCTCCTAACCAGCACGACGCTGGGCCAATTGTGCGCCGCCTCATGGGTCTCCGTGTCGTAGCCTGGGATCGAACCCGGGTCTGTAGTGACACTTCAAGCACTGCGGTGCAGTGCCGAGGCCCCGCAAAAAATGCGGCCCTTTTGAATTTCAAAATCCTGATGTGGCCCTCGAGACAAAAAGGTTTGACCACCCCTACTCTAATAGAATAAATAGATTACTTGGCTACCCCATTAAATCAAGTGTTGACAGAAAAACATTCAAATTGACTCAATTTAATTACATTATCCTTAATGCTTTATCAACCTATATGCAGACACCCCACTTTGGAAGGTTTTTATCATAGGCCATGCATCTCCCTCTCTCTAGTCTACCAATATTTGGATTAATTAAGTTCACTATGAACGGAGGCTTCTCTTATTGCAATGTTTATTGGGGAAGGAGATGGGCAGTACACATTTCCACTGCCTCAGGCTCCCATCATCACCAAGGCAACATGGTATTGTTTTGGGAATGTTGTGCTCTCCCCTGGTCTGACTTTGTCATTTGGTTCCTCAGCCCCAGCAGCATCAGTCTTCGAGTATGATCTGGTCAAAAGTAGTGCACTATGTAGGGAATAGGGTGTCATTTGGGACAACCCATGGCCAGTGAGGTTGAGGAGGGGGAGAGAGCCCTTATCTGTGCCTCCAGAAACAGACCTGGGACAGACGAATATAATTGGGCTTCCCATTGTGAGAAAATAAAAAAAACTGATGTTTACAGAAAGGGAGAGACACAGCTGTTGCTAGAGCAGTACAATTTCTTGGATAAGTAGTCTAACACATGTAGTAGGTTCTGATTTGGGTATGTCTCATTTTGCCATTGGTTTTCTTTGTTCTCCATCACAGTATGTAGACCTCTGCCTTGGGTAGCCTTTGTCAGCTTGTTTTGTGTATACACATTGAGATATATTTGGAATCTAGTATACGTGAGACCAATGTTCTATCATGTCAAAATGAACAATGATAGATTCGAGAGGCAATGGCAGCAGTAAGGTGGTAAGTGGATGCCATGAGTAACGAGGCTGGTGCCAGCAGTGATTGTGTCCTAATGACAGTGATAACTGATGTGTGACAGCATGGGTCAAAGAGACACTGGTGTGACACATCCTGAACCAATGCAATTATCACTGTAGGTAGAATTGATCTCAGAAATGACTCACGTTGTCAATGAGAAAAGGGAGAAAAAAAAGTAGGAATGTTACTGCTTTTTCCATCACAGTAAACTCAGAGGTGCAAAGCTGAATGGAACAGCATGCGATGCTGTGAAAGGACAATACACTCACTCCAGGTACTATGCAAGCCGAATGTAGAGTGCCCTCTACAGGACATAAATTGACAGTGCATCTCTGTGTTGAGCGGTTGAGAACATTTGTCTCAGAAGAAAGCACCAATCAATCACTATGACACGAACACTTGTCAAATACATTTTATTTTCATACAACTAATAAAAAAATCTTATTTACAGACATATCATTAATGGCTTGCAGGGGCATTTCTAAAATGATGGAATTTACTAGTTGACACCAAAGCTCGAAATGACAATGTTTTTACTTGAGGCAGGTCTTCTTCAACATTGTGGAATCTCCTGATGCTTTGCGCTTGCGGGAGGGTGTGGCGCGGCTGGCATCTGTGCCCGCTGGCAGACATCGGGCAGCTTCAGGCAGATAGTACATCTCTATTGGTGGAATAGGCTCCTGGTTAAAATGACAGACTCATGAGAGAGGAGTTTTAGTTTCTATCATTTTATTTCTTCTTAAAGGAGCAACATGTTATATTTAAGCCATCATATCGATTCCTTCATGTTTTTTCTGAAACTGCTAAAATGGCTTAGTATGGGTTCTAACTTTATCATAATTGCCAAAAATATTGTTGCAAGGACGTGAAAAACTTGTACACAAAACAACCGGCCTAGCTAGACACACACAAAAAAAGCTCATTTGCAGTGTCACGCAGCGTTCTAATAAGCATGTTTTACCTGGGTGGATTTCTATTATTTTGCTACTACTGGTATGTAATTGATATTTATCACTATTTACATGTGGAAATGTTAAATGGATAACCTTTAATTCACTGGCTGGGGTGGATTTTATGGAAAAGTTTGAACACATTGTATTGTTAAATGAAGGAAAGTACCCACTTTATGGATCAAACATTAACCAAGGTTTCACTTTAGACTTTCTCAAAATGACTGATATAAACTGCAAAAAAGTAGTCTGACAACAAAAAATGCCTTCCGCAGTCTCTTTGTGAGGCAGTTTCGCATTTTAGTTACAGTCCCACTAACCTGGATGAGGTAGTCTGCAATGAACTCTGGCTTTAGGCATTTGGCCTCTGGCACGTCCAACTGGAAGTCTCCTGGCTTCAACCGACTGAACTCTGCAAACAGGTGGGTGGTTCCCTTGTACAGAGATGGAGAGGACCTGGGGAGAACCTGGAGAGTGGGTAAGGGAGAGGAAATAAAGATCAGAAGAAGAGAGATTAGGAGAGAGGGTGGATGGGATTGACATTCAGAAGTGTACACGTGTCAATATCTACAAAGGCAAGTATGAAAGAGATGGGCAGTCGGACACTTGAAAAGCAGTAGTTTCTTATTAGTTTTACCCATACTAAGACGCAGTAAGCGAAGAGAAGATTGAGGTACAGTATGACAGAGTAAGAGCTTTGTTTGAACCTTTGCTCCACCAGACTGCAGGAGTCGTCTAAACCCTGACTCTCTGGTCTGGTCGATGTTCAGCATGACGGTCCAACCGCTGAATGATCCCTCCTGGTCATTGCGGTCCTGCAGGTTCCTCCTCCAGCGCATGGCGGCCAACGCCAGCCTCTTCTGCTGGGAGCTGAAGGATGGTAGCACATTCAGGATGGAGCTTCTGCCCCAATCATACTCATCCTCCTGGAACAAATCAAATCAAATGTATTTATATAGCCCTTCTTACATCAGCTGATATATCAAAGTGCTGTACAGAAACCCAGCCTAAAACCCCAAACCTCAAGTAATGCAGGTGTAGAAGCACGGTGGCTAGGAAAAACTCCCTAGAAAGGCCAAAACCTAGGAAGAAACCTAGAGAGGAACCAGGCTATGAGGGGTGGTCGGTCCTCTTCTGGCTGTGCCGGGTGGAGATTTGAACATCTTGGCGATGTTCTGTTATAATGTTCATAAATGTCCAACATGGTCAAAAGAACACACAGTCAAGATAAATAAACTATTTTTTTTACTGAGTTGTCCTTCTTGGCCAGGTCTCCCTTGTGAAATATGTCTTCTGACCTCATCGGGATTTCCTGGTTAAATTAAGGTTTAATAAAACAAGCTGGGCCTAGAAGCATGTGGAAGAAATATTGGCATGTTGTGGTCTGATGCACTAACGGCCAGATCGTGACCTGGATGAAGTGTCCCACGGAGCGACATGCCTCCAGGTAGGAGCGGTGCAGGATCCACTTCCCCACGGCCATGGCTGCCAGGTACTTCTCATTCCTCAGAGGGGTCCCCACAATGATGTGGGAGCAGCTGGGGTCAAAGCACTGCTTGTCCAGCACCACACCACCTACAGGGACCCCAGAGGAACAAAGACATGTAGAGTCAGACAGACACACAAATGCAATAGGGGGACACACATAGATACAGATGACAGACCATCTCTGATGAGAAAGAAATAATCAAGTGTTTTCAGACCACTGCAGACAAAACATGCAGGGGTGTGTCCCAAATGACACCATATTCAGTGCACTACTTTTGAACAGAATCCTATGGGCCGTGGTCAAAAGTAGCGCACTCTATAGGGATTAGCGTGCCAATTTGAGATGCAACCAAGGAGTTGAGGCTACTTCCGACCACTGAGATGTAATACAGAGACAACAGGGCAAATACAATCCAGTTAGGTGGTTACAGACAGGGAGGAGGGTGGAGGATTGAGACTCACCCAGCTTGTCTATGAGGGCGGTGTAGCCTATCCTCTCCTGGGGGATAAGGGAGGAGAGCTGGAATCGAGGAGGCTTCTTCTCCGCCTCACTCTCCTCAGTCTGTGGAGAGAACAAAGAAGCTTTTACCATCACTGTCACAATCACTTTACACCACTGCACAGTTGAGTATCGATTCAACACATCAACATTTACTTATAATATCACCTTACAAGAGGGAGGGAGGCTGCGTGTGTGGTTACCTGTGGCTCTGGGGGCACGGGAGAGTTGGCGAGAGGGAAGGCAGGGGTGAAGAGGTCAGGCTCTGGCTCCTCCACTAGCGGGGTCATCACCCTCTGACCCATCTGCTGGTCAGTGACATCACACACAGCTGGATCGAAGGGGTCAAAGGTCAATGAAAGTTTAGTATAAAGTTTAGTATAGTCTTCATATCTCAAAATCTTTGTTTTGTGGTTAATTAAAATTCTATCTGAATGAAAACGATACAAAGCATTGCCAACTATGTAAAAATAGTCTACATAAAGCCAACAAATAAAACATTGCAGCCTGCAGGTCAGAAATATCCTGATAGGATATTTATTTTATCAAATCACATTGGCTACACATGGCCTGTCTGAAACGAACTTGCAACATTGTATAAAATATTCTGGGCCCTCAGTTTCCCGCCAGTGAGCTCTGGACAGACACAACCTTAGGCCATTTGCACAAGGGATAAGAAGCAGTGCTTGACTTGGGTAGGAGCTCACCAGAGCGGTGTACCGGAACCTCAAAATTTCCAATGGGTGAGCTTCTGTTCCTCTTGTAGAATATTAGCTCAAACTTATTGTGGAACTCCTGCACCTAAATATAAACAGTACCAGCATCCAAAATGAGTACCTATTTCAGTTTAAGTCAAGCACTGATAAGCCTATTTTACCATGTTTCTACTGGATTCTACTGCATGTCATTTTTCACTTTCACACCGAGTGGTTATTTTATTTTATTTTACCTTTATTTAACCAGGCAAGTCAGTTAAGAACAAATTCTCATTTTCAATGATGGCCTAGGAACAGTGGGTTAACTGCCTGTTCAGGGGCAGAACGACAGATTTGTACCTTGTCAGCTCGTGGGTTTGAACTCGCAACCTTCCGGTTACTAGTCCAACACTCTAACCATTAGGATACCCTGCCGCCCCGTTATCGAAAGGGAGAGCGCTGGAAAGATTTTTCAAACTCATTGAGGAACTATTGTAATTCTTAATTATTATTATTTACCTTTATTTAACTAGGCAAGTCTGTTAAGAACAAATTGGATGTAAAAACCTGTTTGAGGTGAAAAAAACATTACTTTGAGAAGCTCCACAGGTGGTGGTGGTGCATTAAGCCAATCAGAAATAATATCAGATCACCAAATGGGCACATTAATTTGTGTGCAGGCCAGGTACCCAATATAGGCCTACTTCGATGCGCGTCCTTACTCAACATTGACAGAAGCGTTCCAGACAATGACTACATTGACTGAACTAGTAAATGGAATTAAATAAACCAAAACTTGTTTCTCACAAGTGTAGCATAGGTTGCGCACTCCGCCAACAATGCGTCCACCAGAGGTCGACCGATTAATCGGAATGGCCAATTATTTAGGGCCGATTTCAAGTTTTTATAACACTCGGAAATCGGTATTTTGGGCGCCGATTTGCCTATTTTTTTTTTTACACCTTTATTTCATCTTTATTTAACTTGGCAAGTCAGTTAACAACACATTCTTATTTTCAATGACGGCCTAGGAACGGTGGGTTAACTGCCTTGTTCAGGGGCAGAAAGAGATTTTCACCTTGTCAGCTCAGGGGATCCAATCTTGCAACCTTACAGTTAACTAGTCCAATGCAATAACGACCTGCCTCTCTCTCGTTGCACTCCACAAGGAGACTGCCTGTTACGCAAATGCAGTAAGCCAAGGTAAGTTGCTAGCTAGCATTAAACTTAACTTATAAAAAACAATCAATCATAATAACTAGTTAACTACACATGGTTGATGATATTACTAGATATTATCTAGCGTGTCCTGTGTTGCATATAATCTGACTGAGCATACAAGCATCTAAGTATCTGACTGAGCGGTGGTAGGCAGAAGCAGGCGCGTAAACATTAATTCAAACAGCACTTGTGTGTTTTGCCAGCAGCTTTCGTTGTGCGTCAAGCATTGCGCTGTTTATGACTTCAAACCTATCAACTCCCGAGATGAGGCTGGTGTGACCGAAGTGAAATGGCTGGCTAGTTAGTGTGCGCTAATAGCGTTTCAAACTTCACTCGCTCTGAGCCTTGGTGTGGTTGTTTCCCTTGCCCTGCATGGGTAACGATGCTTCGATGTGGTGGCTGTTGTCGTTGTGTTGCTGGTTCGAGCCCAGGGAGGAGCGAGGAGGGGGACGGAAGCTATACTGTTACAGTGGCAATACTAAAGTGCCTATAAGAACATCCAATAGTCAAAGGTTAATGAAATACAAATGGTATAGAGGGAAATAGTCCTATAATAACTACAACCTAAAACTTCTTACCTGGGAATATTGAAGACTCATGTTAAAAGGAACCACCAGCTTTCATATGTTCTCATGTTCTGAGCAAGGAACTGAAACGTTAGCTTTCTTACATAGCACATATTGCACTTTTACATTCTTCTACAACACTTTGGTTTTGCATTATTTAAACCAAATTGAACATGTTTCATTATCTACTTGAGTCTAAATTGATTTTATTGATGTATTATATTAAGTTAAAATAAGTGTTAATTCAGTATTGTTGTAATTGTCATTATTACAAATACATTTTTATTTAAAAAAATAATAATAATTTTAAATCGGCCGATAAATCGGTATCGGCGTTGAAAAATCATAATCGGTCGACCTCTAATGTGTACCCTTAAAAGGATCGGTTTCCCGCTAGTGGGACAACTTCCGGTGAAACTGGAGAGCACATAATTCAAATAAATAATCATAAATACTATGGATTTTAAACATTTAGGTACGTACAAGTGTCTTATATCGGCTGAAAGCTTAAATTCTTGTTAATATAACTGCACTGTCCGATTTACAGTAGCTATTACAGCGAAAACATGCCATGTAATTGTTTGAGGACGGTGCACCACATCAAAATATTTTTCCACCTGCACAGGTTTCATACATTAACAAATAACGATTAAATAGTCACTTACTTTTTGAAAATCTTCCTCTGATTTGTCATCCAAAAGGGTCCCAGCTAGTGTCGTTTTGTTAGATAAAATCCTTCTTTATTTCCCAAAAAGTCAGTTTAGTTTGGTGCCATCGATTTGAGTAATCCACTCGTTCAACATGCAGAGAAAGGAATCCGAAAATCTACCCCTAAACGTTGTTTCAACAAGTCAAAATACATTACTATTTACTCCTCTCACATATCCTAAAATGTAATCACACTATAATATTTCTTCAGGAAAGAAGTATGTTCAATAGGAAACCGATTTTAGCAGGTGCGTAAATGTCTTCATGGCACGCGCAAACAAATTTCCAAGACTGTGTCCTTCTACTAAAACTGTAATTTCTTATTCATTTTTGAAGTTACAAGCCTGATACCTTGAACATAGACTGCTGACACCCTGGAAGCCATAGGAATTGCATCCATATTTTCAATATGACCTTTCTCTTGCATTTCTAAGAGGATGGTCTCACAAAAAAAAAAAAAAATTCTGGCTGGTTTTTCTTTGGATTTTCTCCTACCATATCTATTGAGTTATATTCTTGTACATTATTTTAACATTAAACTTCAAAGTGTTTTCTTTCCAATGGTACCAATTATATGCATATCCTGGCTTCAAGGGCCTGAGTTACAGGCAGTAAACTTTGGGCACGTCATTCAGGCAGGAAGTTGAGAAAAAAGGGGCATAGCCCTAAGAAAACAATCCTTAACTGGAATAGTGCCAAAAGCACATCTAGTGGTTAAGAGGAGCTGGCTACTAAATAACTCCCAAAAGATTCACCGACATGCGCAGAGTCACTCAGATTGCTGCTGACAGTGATCTGCCAGAATCTTTTTCACTTCATTCAATGGACATCAAATCTGCATTTCTGCAGGTTACAGAGCTGTCAAGGGACAGCTCTGTAACATTCAACCTCCGCCTGAAGCTAAGGAACACTGTAGAAACTAAGAAAGTGTGTGTATGGCCTCACAACTGCATCACTCTACTGGTACAACAAAGTCAAGGCAACAATGCTGAGTACAGGTGGCAAAATGTCACAAGTGGATCCTGCCGCCTTCTATTGGCTTGATCAAGACTGCAATGTGACTGGAGTATTTGCCTGTCATGTTGATGAGTTCATGTTTCTGGTAACTCTGTTCTCAAAACTTACCACTGTTGAGGCAAAACAGCACATTGTACCTGTAATGTGTCACTGACAACTACTCCCTAGTTGATGCTGTCAAGTCAACCAAGACTGTCACAGAGAAAAGACTTCGTCTCGAGGTTAGCAGCATCAAGGAACTTATTCAGGCTCCAGCGGATTCTGTGGTCGGCCACAAAAGAACTGCAAGCTGACTGACAAAAAAACATTTGCATCCGCACTTGTGCTCCTAAAGGCTATCAGTAATGGTGCCATTGTCACATGACCTATTTGTAATGGGGACTTGAATAACACTTGGATATTTAACTATTTGTTGATGCTTTATTTGTCTAAAAAGAAAAGTGGGAGATTGTTAAGTTCATGTTTAAAGTATTCCTATACTTGTTATTACGGTGCTCTGTTGGACCGGTCCTGAGAGTAATGGCAACTATGTACCGTGGAGATACGGTGATGTAAACGTTGTTAACAAAAGGCTAAGCTGTGTTTTCCTGTATTGCACTTGTGATTTCATGAATATAAATATTTGTAGTAATATTTATTGAATGTAGCGCTATGCTATTCAGTGGTTGTTGATGACACTTATCCCAATAGGGGGATTGCAGCCATAACAAGTTAAGAAATGTTGCTTAATTAATATTATGGTGTTTCTATTCCAAGAAAAACAAAAAAACTCAGAGTCCGTTAGGATGGAACGGAAAATATGGCCCTGTACAACGTGATGGTAGGGAGTAGGCTACAGTACTTGGCTATTTAGCTAAAGAATCCCTGTGTCAAGCGGGCACGCGGGAGACTGGGGTTCAATTCCCCGACGGGGAGGAAGGAGTAGACTGTCCTTGTAAATAAGAATTTGCTCTTAACTGACTTGCCTAGTTACATAAAAAGGTTACACTAAGAGAATAACACTTTTACACCCCAATTGTGGTCTAACCAATACACAAACGGAGATTGAAAAGTGAAAATAAAAATCTAATTGATTTATCAAGACCAGTCGTCGCCATGCTTGTCTCAGAGCAGCGCGAAATGGTGCTAAAATAGTTGTAGGCCATTGCTTCAAATGCTATTGCTTCTAACTTTAAAATGCTCTTTAAATAAATAAGACCTACACCACTTTTAACAGCACATTACTCAACACTAGTGAGACTCATTTCGCCTACGGTAGGCCTACAGTATATCGAAAAATAAGACTTGACTCTCAGTCAATAATTACATATAGAGGATTGGAGGTTTCTAAATTTAAAACCAAAAGCCACCTCGTGGGTCTCCGTGGTGGCCGGCACGGGTATCGAACCTGCATCTGTAGCAAAGCATTTTGCACTGCGGGAGCCCCCATCCACAAAGTATCAAAATACAGAGAGGTGTTGGTAAGCGTATATTGTCCTGCTAATAGCGTATAATGGGCTATTATAATACTGTACATGGTGTCCAGGTCAGGATAACCAAAACATTTCTTTATTAATGACTATCAGAAAGAATGTTGGTACTTATTTTGATCCAAAACCATGAATGAGTGAGTCACTCAGCTTATGACTGTACCATCAACTTGATAATATAGAACGATATTTTGGAGGTTATTTCATTTTCTAAAAAACAAAAGTGAGCGATTGAAATCTGAATAATGGCCAAAATAATATTTGTAGAGGGCAAAATATTAATTTCTGTTTTTAGAGGGAGAAACGCTGGGCCAATTGTGCGCCGCCCTATGGGACTCCCAATCACGGTCGGATGTGATACATAATAATAATACTTTTTGTTGCATTATTTGTTTTGTCTTTTCTGGTGGATTAAACTGAAACTGCAACCAATCACTGCCGGTTGTGATACAGCCAACCTAACTAAGAAATACATTTGACAATAGAATTCTCCCTACCCTCCATCTAGGCAAGTCTATTGTCCAGTTACCTGCTAATAGCCATAATGGCGCTGTACAACGTGACTGTGTGTGTTTGAAAGAGTGTTTTCCAGTAAGCAACAAATTGTTTACCTTCATTAGACAACTTTGTTCCAATATTTCAGTAATTCAGTGATATTTATTCCCAAAGTAATTTGTTATGGATCCATAACTAAGTAAACGTTGGCATTTTGAAAGAGTATTTTTATCATTATTTTATTAACGAAAAGCATAAAGATGCCATTATTAGTTACATTGTTTTGAATGTGCAGACTGGCACTAAGAACAGCGGGAACGTTCCCCTAGTCAGCTCCATTTTTAGTGCAATGCTCCTTAAATTTTGCTCTGTGCTACCCAGTGGTACACAATTGAATTGCCTTGCAGTTCTTCAGCTGGATCCACTGAAAGCGCACAATGTTCAAGGCACGAGGGCAGGGGGCAAGGGATGGGCCGCAGAGCCTCGCACAGAAGACGGACCTAGCCCATCCCCACAATTATCAGTTTCTATTTAGGTTTATGTCATCCATTCATTGTCAGTTAGAGATAAAGTAGGACCCAAAAGCATAATCAGTGCTCTAACTCCCCCTTGCGCTGGTCTGGAGCAATGAAGTGGTGATGCAGGGTACTGAACTAAACCACAATTTACCTCTAAGTCCCACAGCATAATCGCAAAACTTTTAGTGGAGCAACTACTGTACACTTGCCACTTTAATAATGGAACACTAGTCACTTTAATAATGTTTACATATTTTGCATTAATCATCTCACATGTATATACTGTATTCTTATCCTATTCTACTGTATCTTAGTCTATGCCATTCTGACATTGCTTGCAAATTTTATATATATATATATATATATATATATATATATATATATATATATATCTATATATATATATATATATTCTTAATTCCATTCCTTTACTTTAGATATGTGTATTATGTGTATTGTTGTGAAATTGTTATTACTGCACTATTGGAGCTAGAAACACAAGCATTTCACTACACCCGCAATAACATCTGCTAAACACGTATATGTTGGCAGGAGGACACTCAAAAGACTTGCGCGCGGACTAGCCTATGTTCTGTTCAGTTTGAGAAGGAGAACACGAAGATGAGGATTAACGTCTCCAAGATGGCGTAGCAGTCGGACGTCGTGTCGTGTCCCTTGTATATATCTTTTTTTTTTTTAAACATATTTTTCTTCGCATATCTTTTAAAACATTTTGCTAAACCTCAACTTCCAAATACTCTCCTGCAACCCGCTTCACCCAATGTTGCTATTTTTTCTGAAGTATTTATATTTACTTCGGATCCGGATCCCCTCAACTGAAGCTAGCCAGCTAACTACCAGCTATCAGTCAGCAAACCATTGCCAGCGGTCTTCAGCTAACCGGTCATCAGCTAACCTTTAGCTCGGAAAGCTCTCGCCAGTTCGAACAACGCGACTCTATCCAGAGCATAACGGACCTATTATTATTTTTTATCCCCGGATTCCCACCGGATTCCCACCGCAAACGGAACATTTTCAACTGGATCTTCACAACTAGCTAACTAGCTAACCGCAACCCCGGATGATTACTCCTGGCTAGCGTTTCCACCCACTTAGCTTGAAGCTAGCCCGGCCAGAGCTCCTGTGCTACCACCGAAGCATACTCCTGGGCTACAATATCCGGACCCACGACCGGTCTATCGATGTCACCGCATGAAGAGGCATAAACAGACTCACCCCATCGCGACGCCCCCCCAAAGGCTAACTTTCTAGCCCTTGCTATCTCCTTGCTTGCTAATTCGGCCTGCTAACTGCTAGCTTGTTTAGCCCCGGTCCGCTAACTGCTAGCTTGTTTAGCCCCGGTCCGCTAACTGCTACCTTGTTTAGCCCCGGCCTACTAACTGTTAGCTTGTTAGCACAGGCCTGCTAACAGTCTGAATCGCCGCGTCCCAAACACTCACTTGGACCCATATTTACTTTCAATCTCTTTTCGATTTTTTATTTGTTTATACCTTCCGGTAACCTGCCTCACCCAATGTGATACGGAATCGCTATTATTTTTCATTTTTAGAACACACTCAAGAACCTCCAGAAGCTAACCAGCTAACTAGCTACAAGCTATTACGCATTGTACTCGCCAGTCCAGCTTCCCTGCCCCATCCACCACTGCCCCCTGATCACTTGGCTACATAGCTGATGCATGCTGATCCACCTCTACGCAGACGACACCATTCTATATACTTCCGGCCCGTCCTTGGACACTGTGCTATCTAACCTCCAAACGAGCTTCAATGCCATACAACACTCCTTCCGTGGCCTCCAACTGCTCTTAAATGCTAGTAAAACCAAATGCATGCTTTTCAACCGTTCGCTGCCTGCACCCGCACGCCTGACCAGCATCACCACCCTGGATGGTTCCGACCTTGAATATGTGGACATCTATAAGTACCTAGGTGTCTGGCTAGACTGTAAACTCTCCCTCCAGACTCATATCAAACATCTCCAATCGAAAATCAAATCAAGAGTCGGCTTTCTATTCCGCAACAAAGCCTCCTTCACTCACGCCGCCAAACTTACCCTAGTAAAACTGACTATCCTACCGATCCTCGACTTGTCATCTACAATGTCATCTACAAAATTGCTTCCAACACTCTACTCAGCAAACTGGATGCAGTTTATCACAGTGCCATCCGTTTTGTCACTAAAGCACCTTATACCACCCACCACTGCGACTTGTATGCTCAAGTCGGCTGGCCCTCGCTACATATTCGTCGCCAGACCCACTGGCTCCAGGTCATCTACAAGTCCATGCTAGGTAAAGCTCCGCCTTATCTCAGTTCACTGGTCACGATGGCAACACCCATCCGTAGCACGCGCTCCAGCAGGTGTATCTGGAGCAGATCATCCCTAAAGCCAACACCTCATTTGGCCGCCTTTCGATCCTGTTCTCTGCTGCCTGTGACTGGAACGAATTGCAAAAATCGCTGAAATTGGAGACTTTTATCTCCCTCACCAACTTCAAACATCTGCTATCTGAGCAGCTAACCGATCGCTGCAGCTGTACATAGTCTATCGGTAAATAGCCCACCCATTTTTACCTACCTCATCCCCATACTGTTTTTATTTATTTACTTTTCTGCTCTTTTGCACACCAATATCTCTACATGTACATGACCATCTGATCATTTATCACTCCAGTGTTAATCTGCAAAATTGTAATTATTTGCCTACCTCATGCCTTTTGCACACAATGTATATAGACTCCCCTTTTTTTCTACTGTGTTATTGACTTGTTAATTGTGTACTCCATGTGTAACTCTGTGTTGTCTGTTCACACTGCTATGCTTTATCTTGGCCAGGTCGCAGTTGCAAATGAGAACTTGTTCTCAACTAGCCTACCTGGTTAAATAAAGGTCAAATAAAAAATAAAAAAATAAAAATGAGGAGGACCGGAGGGCAATTTTCATAGTTTGCTATTACTAGAATTGATTTTATTAAAAACAATGTTTCTTGCCCCTGATGTAGGCCTATTTATCAGAGTTATTGGCCAGATGTGAGTAACTTACATTGTGGTGCTGAAACTTGAAGGGGCAGCCGCGGCACAATCAAATCGGAAATGGAAAGCTCGTGGTGCTGAAATTAGGCATATTCAAGTAGGTATAATTCATTTAAACAGTCTTCATTTTAATTACACTTTACTAACAACAAGAGGCCTGTGTTATTCTTATTTAAGAAATAAGATGTAGGTCTACAGCAGTGGCAGTCAGCGCTGTTTAAGATGAGGAAGGATTATTTTTTTCCTGAGCATGGCCTTATTTCTATTACAGCATTTTGGATGACTCTCATTCATATTCCATTCACCCAGTTACATGTAACAGTGATAGGTTTAGGCTATTATATACTCAAATTATTAAAAGATACTCATAGGCTAGGTTGCTTCAACCTAGCCTATTAATGAAAGTTTACAACTCAGGTGCACACAGGTCGAGAGAGAAATTTGAGGTCAATTACCACCTTGTAAACTCATTAGCGTATTCCTTTAGCCAGCAAATAAAGTTTAGCTAGCTAGCTAGCGCGCGTTAGTTATCTAGCACTAACAAACAGAAGTAAAATTAGTCGAGCTCGCGAGAGGCCAATTTAAGTGTGACAGACTCTATTTACGAACTTGTCATTCAGAGGTTGATGAGCATCAAAATGTCTAAAACCTGGACAAACACTCATTGATATCGTAATTAAACAGGTCATCCGTCTCGATCACAGTGTACAACAATTCCGAAAAAGCAACAGTTCAGTCGCCAGCTGTTGCTTCGTTGTTATTCGCGTGAGGAAATCGTAATAAGATGTAGAAGGAAGTGAGATTTTGGGGGTCCTAAGAAAAGTGAATATGAATGTGCGTCCCCTGCTCGCAGGAATGGAAATACATTCAAAACCAACACGATTTCCCACTTATTTCATAGTTGTCTTCACTATCACTCCACAATGTAGAAATGTAGTAAAAATTAAGAAAAACCATTTGATGAGTAGGTGTGTCCAAAACTTTTGACTGGTGCTGTATGTGTACTTGAGCCCAAGATTCTGGACCTTTATGGCACAAGGGTTTGCTTGCTCTGTCAATGTATGTACTGTTGCTATACTCCACTCTGGTATAAAGTTTGACATTTCTCTTATTGTACTGTACTTTATATTGTTATTCCCTCTTCAGTTTAATTGGCAATAGACAGACATTCTGATGGAAAGAACATTGTGGGTTCCCTTTTATTCTTAAAATCTTATGTACAAGTGTAACTTTTATTTATGTACATTTAATATAGAAAGCTTATATACGTCATAATACATCAAACATTTCCCAATTGCACTAGTCTTTCACAGATGTATAATCAAAGTCAGTTTCTTTCCAAATGTCTTAGCAGAGAAGCTCATTTGTTGGTAAAGACCGTTTTTTACCTATAAATATTTGAGTGCTTTTTGCATTCTGGAGAAGGAAAATGACGTAGAAAAAGATTCTCAGCAGCCGCAGAAAGGGCAACCTTCAAATAGATAGTGAGCAGAGCAAAGTATGGATCAAGATCATCATGGTGAGGGTAAGACAAACAGACAACGAACGCACACATATAGCCACTTCAAAAAGGGCAGTCTTAATTCACCATAATTCTGTGAGTTACTTCTTACAATTCTTTTTTCAACCTTTTCCATACGACACCAAAACAACATACATTTAGGAAGTGTTTTCGATGCATGACTGGATGCCTCCTGCGAACAGGTGAGTGGAGATTAAAGTGTATCTTTTTTCAGTCAGTGATCACATGTCCAGGCCAGATAGAGTACCCTCCTTCAGGACTGGGGGGTGTGAGGATGTGTGTGACCAGGCAGGGTAGTGAGACCAGGCATGATGGAGGAAAGGAAGAAGAGAATGGAGTGCGAGACAGGTCCAAATTTACATAGATCTTCAGTCTGTTTGTCTTTAAATCCACAAAAATTAAGAGTAAAAAATATATTCATATAAAAGTAAACTATGTGTTGTCTCATTGGAAGACACAAAAGAGCACAAAAACAAAAATCGAAGGTTGACGACAAGTTTTATAATTTGCTTTAAGACGGTTTTACGAAGACAGAGTGCTGTTTGGAGGGGGCGGGGGAAGGACCGTGACATTTTGAAGGTGTGGCGACGACGGACATTTTGGGGACAGTCTGTGATGGCCCCTCTCCATCCTCCCTCTTTCGTGGAGCTGAGCAGTCTGAGCTGCAGCCTTGGAGCAGAGTCAGTCTGGAGGGCTGCGCACTTCTCTCTCAGTCAGCCTGTCAGTCAGTCAGTCTTTCAGCCTGAGTCTCCAATGTCATTGTCCACAGGGGGCGGAATGCTGGGCAGCACTGTGGAGCCGGTTCCTGCTGTAAGGTAGCCAGCGACTCCTGGACCTGAAGGAGACAGCCAAACAAAAAGAGACAGGGGATGAGAGACTGAGGAATGCTCAAGGCTGACCACTGAAATTGAATGCACAAGATGAGTGGTAAGGACTGAGGTCAACACTAGATTATCTGTTGAAGATGTTACATTGTGTGGTTATTACGTTATGTTACAGGGCTGGCGGTGTGAGAGGTGGTAGTGGAGATGGCATACGAGTATATGAACTATTGCTATTTAAACCATCAGCAAGCATATTGCCACTGTTGACTTTATTAGGGCCACTGTTGACTTTATTAAGGGCTTCCCATCACTGTTTCAAAGGATTCCCTCATTGACTTGTGCTACAGTGATCCAGCCATTGTGTTTTTCCAATCCATATCCGAAGATGAAGATAAGATGTGTTTGGGAAAGTGGAAATGGAAAAACTGAGCAGTGGCACAAGATGGAGGGCCACAGGAAAAAGGAGTGGAGGTGGAGGGAGGGTGGGTGGGGGAGCAAGGACAAAGTCTACCTGCAGTCAGAGAAAGAGAGGAGTGCTGGGAGAACCATGCATAGGAAACTACAGCCCGGTCCGCAGGGGGCTGCTGGCCGCCATGAGAGAGGGAGTGGACACACCTGAGTAAGAAGGAAACGTGGAGGAAGACAAAGAACAGGAGGAAGAGAGGAGAACAGAGAGGAAAAGTAGGGAGGAGGGTATAAGGCTGAGAGGCACTAAGTGAGGAGTCAGCAGCCACAAAGTGCTCAATGGAAGCATAGTAGAACGAAGGGATTCAGATTGGGCTTGTACAATGCCCCCTCTTTGTAGTGCTTCATATACTCTGTGTGTCTGTGGATTACATCCCCACCTGTGATGTACCCTGCAGTCTGGGACTCGGAGATGAACAGATCATGCTTCTGGTCTTTGAAGGCACTCCACACAGTGGACCGATTCAGGATTTCATTCACCTGCAACACAGGACCTCTCAGACTGATAGAAGTGTACAGTAGCAGTGAGGATAGGATAAGATCAACTTTAATGTCCCGAGGGGAAATGACACACAGTAAGTACTGCAATATATTGTTGATATACGGATTGATATATTGATTGACATAGTCGTGGTGCCTAACCTGTTCTCCATAGTGCAGACTGCGTGTCATGGACTTGAGAGCGTTGACGATCTGAGCCTTGGTGGCCGAGGGGTTGTCTAAGGTCTCCAGTCCAATTCCTTCCAGTAGCCGCAGGAGGTACGGCACCAACTCCACTCGGAGGGCCTGTGTGTGCATGTAGGAACCCATAAAAACACTCAAATGACATGGAATAACAATTAAAAAAGGGTCGAACGCAAGCACACCCTGTGTTTTGCCCTAAGGAATAAACAGGGGAAAAAAATGTTGAGAAAATGTAACTGTGTTAACCTCAAATTGGTACCGTAATCCCTATATAGTGCACTACTTCTGATCAGAGAACTATGGGCCCTGGTCAAAAGTAGTGCACTGCATAAAGAATAGTGTGTCATTTGGGACTCAACAAATGACAGAGATGAGCTACCTGAGACACGAGGTCTGTCTGCTCTCTCTGGAACATGCGGTTCAGCGCCTCACAGGCCAGTCCTGCCATGTCCGCCCTCATCTTCATCCCACTCATCAGAGGACCGATGGTCTCCAGAGACGCCATAGAGCGCACACATTGCTGCGCAAGCACATACACGTGTACACAAACAGACACACAAAAACACAGCATTAGACTTGCTATACACTTCTAAGTTTGACAAAAATAAATATAAAACAGATTTAGTGTACATGGGAAGATTGTTGACCTCATTAAACAAATCAAGACTATTGTAGACTCTATATGTAGTTAAAGTTGACTTGGTCGCAGTTATACAGCTACATTAATACATCAGCCAATCATAGCTTGCTAAACTAGCTTATGGTCGATCTGGTCACCCTGTCTGTCAAATAGAATATCATCTCATGTTGTGGAAAGCCACCATAGACTGATCTAACCTCATTATCTGAGAGCACGTGGATGAGGCGGATAGAGCTCTTGGGCACGGCGTTGTTCTTGTGGGTCAGAGCTGCCAGGATGCGGTGCAGGTGTCCCAGGGGAGGGACCTGATCACACAGCTGTGTCTGGGTGCTGAACAAACACACCGCCGCTGTGGTAACTGTCTCCAGGGCCTCACCCTGTTGGAAATGAGCAGCGATGGTTAGAAATTGAGATGTTAGCGTACAAGCATAGAAGTGGATATTCTGTACAGGGTCTTTTATGAGATGACAATAGATATTTTCCTGCTCAGTTACAGGAAATGTGTGTGTGTGTGTGTGTGTGAGAAATGTGCTTTAATTCACTCAGTGAGATAATTTCATGGTGGCAAGGATATGAATGTGTGCGTGTCCTCACATTGGGATTGTTAGTCTCAAATAGCTCAGTAATGGTCTCCAGGAGGGACACTAGAAACTCCCGGGGTTTGCGAAGCACCCAGCCCGGCTGAGCGATAAAGATACGCAGGAAGACTCCACCCACCGCCAGCTCACCCTGCCCGTCCCCGTACGCCACCGTGAACTCCTCTGGCAGCTGCAAACACAGTTAACATTGTAATATTAACACACCGTGTAATTAATGTGATTACTGTTGTTTACGCTGATTCCTTTGGGCATTTATCAGGTCACCTTATTCACTGTTTACTACACAGCGAAAAGTATTAGTAGCAAATAAGATATCCATCACATTTACATGAATATAGCTCCATTTATTGAATTGAATGAACTTACTCTCCAGCTAACGTCAGGATTATCCTTTTGCTGCTTAAAGTGCCTGCAGAGTAAAAGGGAGAAAAACATGAGACAAAAGATACAAATCACATGGTCAATAAGAGAGAAGGCCAGAAAGAAAGTTTGCGTACTCGAGCATCATCTCCCGGACGGTGGTGGAGACGGTCTCCCGAGAGCTGTCGTTCCAGATGAGCTCGGGGTTCTCATGTGTCCCCTCGAAGATGTGCACCGCCGCCTCCGCGTTGTCCCGCATAGCGTCCATGAACACGCCGGGCAGGAAACGCATCAGAGTCAGACGCACCTGGGGGGGAGAGAGGGATAAGGATGAGGGAGAAAGAAAACAGGGCCCTAGCCAAAAAGTAGTGCAATATATGGTGAATAAGGTGCCATTTTGGGATGCAGAGCTAAAGTATTCTCTACAGAGTGATCGCTCTCTTCCTATGGCAAGCCACGCAAGGATACTGACTGACCTTTGGCCCAACCAGCTTGTCTGAGGTCATCTTGGAGAAGAGCTCAGCCGTCTGGGAGCGCACCTGGGGGTGGGTGGAGTTACAGAAGAGGTCCAGTAGGTAGATCAATGCACCTGGAGGAAGAGGGGGGAGGGCAGAGTTTTTGACGTTAAAAATCTGTCCTACTTGTCCAAAGGACAAGTGGCTAAAAAAAGTGAAGCTCTTTCCTGGGATGATAAAAATAAATATGTCTATGGTTCAAAACGAACTCTGGGACAGTTCTGGGATGACACATCCAAAATTCATACAACCACATAAAAAAAATATGTAAAAAAGCAATGAGGCTGATGAAACAGATCAGACCAGTTAGCTTAAAATGTTGATCAAGTTTTATTTCTTCATATTATAAGCTCAACAATGTGCACATGGCTGTAGGCTACGCGCAAACGTTCCAAAATGCAATCAGAGGGAAAACACCATTCTCAAAAGCGCACCGCACGCATAAGCAGTTTCAGCTGACAGATGAAATAAAATAACGATAAAATAACGAGAACATGAGAAAAATGCTGGTTTTAAGGGCATATTAAGTGTTTGTAAATAATTCCCTCCACATTTCTATGGTTCTATTTTGGCTAGGCTACTTTGAAACAAGGTAAGACATGCTTCATAATATGACATAACATTTCCAGGTTTTGAACAGTACGTTTATGGTTAAATGGTTTCAAAACGCTGACTGCCTTTTGCTCAGATTCAATGTGGGTTATGTACTGTACGGTGCGCAACACCGTACATCACCGTTCTGTTGTGACCATTTATCTGAACGAACCTTGCCTCGAATATGTCGATAGAATCAAGCCTTTAAGATTAAAGTTGAACTATCCTTCATTATATTTGTAAAACATGACTAGCGTATAGCCTATATTTATGTAATTAAAGGTCTCAAAGTTTGGCTACATTTTCAGGCGTCTCCCTCCTGTCATTCTGACAACTTAAATCTATATTCTACTTGTCCGACATTTAAAATTTTTTTTTTAACTTGTCTTCGACAAGAGGAAAATCGTTATTGTCAATCCCTGGAGAGTTACCCATGACAACAGATGATGATACAAGTAACTGCAAAATAGCGGAAACAGAGTAAATGAGGGATATAAAGTATAAAGCAGGGGCTTCCACACAGGTGGGGTTCCTGAGTTAATTAAGCAATTAACATCTGGTCATGTATAAAAATGCCCATTATTTTGGCTACGATGGCTGACTTTGAAAGAGGAGTCTCAAAAGGAGCATCGGAGGTTTAAAGTGTGTGTGCGTCTCTCAGTCATCAGATCTTAACCCAATTGAACACTTATGGAAGATTCTGGGGGAGAGCCGGAGAGAGCGTTTTCCACCACCATCATGGAGGAATAGTGTTGCATTCCTCCAATAGATTTCCAGAGACTTGTGCTGCTTTTAGACTAACACCAGTGTTACACTAGTATATACACCCTTATGTTATAGTAGGGAAATTGTGTTTAAAAAACTAGGGCTGGCAGTGATGACTTTTAAAGTGCAGAATCAACAACCTCTGCATAACCAAAACAGTTGCTTTGTGAGAAGGTGTTACAGTTCAGAGTTACCCATTGTTATGTAAATGAGAGCGGAAAAGTACCAGTGGCCTGGCTTTGGCCACCGGTAAGAACTTGGCCCAGTGAGAGACAGGTGCCAGCCCGCATAGATGTAAACAGTTTGACCCTTTTGGTAAAAAATGTAAATAAAAAAGGGGTAAATCCTGTATGGAAATGTGCCATTGTTGATTCCAAGGCGCATTGAAGCTGTTCTGGTGGCTTGTGGTGGACCAACGCCCTACTAAGACACTTTATGCTGGTGTTTCCTTTATTTTGGCAGTTACTATAATACTGTATATTCAAGAACAATCTGCATAATACTGACCCTTAGCCATAGCTTCTTTGACTATCTTTGTGTTGGAGGTCAAGGCGTACAAGGTTTCCAGTACAAGCTGCCGGCCTGAAAGGAATACATAAAATCAGACAGGTTTTGAATAGTGTAGAAAGGAGTAGACGATGAAGTAGGTTTTATGTGGTCTTACTGGAAGGCAAGGAGTGCAGCAGCACCAGTAGGTTGGACAGCACCAGGGACTCAGCGATGTTGGCCACACATTCCTGGTTGGAGGTGACCGTGTTCACAACCTTGGGGAGAAAAACAAAGAGTGAATGTGTGAGTGAGTGAGTGAGTGAGCGAGCATTTGAGTTGAGAGTGTCACTGTACCTCCAAAGCTATTTGCTGCACCTTCCCAGCCCCATGAACCCGTAACAAGGAGAAGAGCAGCTTGAAATTGCCGATGCACTCGGTCTCCGAACCTGGGGTCAACACAGGTCACAGAGCACACGTTCAGGTAATGAAAAAAGCTAAGCATTTTTTAAAAGAATGAGCGGTGGTTGTATATTATACAGTACCTGGGTTGTTCTTAATGACATTGCGCAAGGCCTCCAGGGCCATCTCAGCCCAGTGGAGCCTCTCTGCGTGCTGCTGGGACTCCACTTTGTTGCTCTGGGACATGGCCAGCAGGGTGGTGAGGTACTGGGCCTGGGAGCCCACATAGTCCAGCAGGCTGGCCGCAAATGCCTTGGGGTACTGGACCATAATCAACAGGGAGACATTGTTACAGACTAATAACAAGGCCTATAACATCTGATCTGATGTTTAAACTAAATATTTGGATGGTTATAACCATAGAAATATATCAAATTACTAGTGTTCTATTTAATTACATGGTTATAGCTAAATACATACAGTACCAGTCAAAAGTTTGGACAGACCTACTCATTCCAGAGATTTTCTTTATTTTTACTATTTTCTACATTGTAGAATAATAGTGAAGACATCAAAACTATGAAATAACACATACTGTATGGAATCATGTAGTAACCAAAAAAGTGTGAAACAAATGATATATTTGAGATTCTTCAAAGTTGCCGCCCTTTGCCTTGATGACATCTTTGCACACTCTTGGCATTCTCTCAGCCAGCTTCATGAGTTATTCACCTGGAATGCATTTCAATTAACAGGTGTGCCTCGCTAAAAGTTAACTTGTGGAATTTATTTCCTTCTTAATGCGTTTGAGCCAATCAGTTGTGTTGTGACAAGGTTGGGGTGGTATACAGAAGATAGCCCTATTTGGTAAAAGACCAAGTCCATATTATGGCAAGAACAGCTCAAATAAGCAAAGAGAAACGACAGTCCATCATTACTTTAAGACATAAAGGTCAGTGAATACGGAAAATGTCAGGAACTTTGAAAGTTTCTTCAAGTGCAATTGCAAAAACCATCAATTGCTATGATGAAACTGGCTTTCATGAGGATCGCCACAGGAAAGGAAGACCCAAAATTACTTCTGCTGCAGAGGATAAGTTTATTAGAGTTACCGGCCTCAGAAATTGTAGCCCAAATAAATGCTTCAGAGTTCAAGTAACAGACACATCTCAACATCAACTGTTCAGAGGAGACTGTGTGAATCAGGCCTTCATGCGCAAATTGCTGCAAAGAAACCACTACTAAAGAACACCAATAAGAAGAGACTTGCTTGGGCCAAGAAACACGAGCAATGGACATTAGACCGGTGGAAATCTGTTCCAAATTTGAGATTTTTGGTTGCAACCGCAGTGTCTTTGTGACACAGAGTAGGTGAACGGATGAGCTCCGCATGAGCAGTTCCCACAGTGAAGCATGGAGGAGGTGGCATGATGTGGGGGTGCTTTTCTGATTACACTACACGGTCTGTGATTTATTTAGGCACACTTAACCAGCATGGCTACCACAGCATTCTGCAGCGATACACCATCCTATCTGGTTTGCGTTTAGTGGGACTATCATTTGTTTTTCAACAGGACAATGACGCAAAACACCTCGACTGTGTAAGGGGTATTTGACCAAGAAGGAGTGAGAGTGCTGCATCAGATGACGTGGCCTCCACAATCACCCAACCTCAACCAAACTGAGATGGTTTGGGATAAGATGGACCGCAGAGTGAAGGAAAAGCAGCCAATAAGTGATCAGCATTTGTGGGAACTCCTTCAAGACAGTTGGAAAAGCATTCCAGGTGAAACTGGTTGAGATAATGCCAAGAGTGTGCAAAGCTGTCAAATGGTGGCTACTGTGGAAGGACCACCAGAGGTGGCTAACTGTTTGCTCCCACAGACAGTAGCCCAACCCGGCATGTGAGTGAAGGTGATCAGAGGCAATTAAGGCCAGCTTACGGTACTAATGAGCTATTCTCTTCCCCCTACAAGAGCGAGGAGGGAACTGGCAGAGGGGGGAGAAAAAAAAGTGTTTGCTTCTACAAAGGAGAGGATGTACCTTTCGGAAGGGAGAAGAGGACACACCACCTCTAGGGAATGGTCACCATGGATCCGGGCAACCACCCGAAGGGGGCTCTCCATGGATGAATCGTGAAGGCGGTGACACACCCGTGATTTATGTTATAGTTTAAAGATACTCACCTTCTGTTCCTTGTTGTTGTGAAGATGTGTTTTCCTTGGGATATCATCCTTGATTGTGTTGGAGTGTTTGAGAAGGAAAAATACCTCAATAGAGAACTTTGTTCAATTAAGAAAACTTGCTCTTGACAAGTTCATTCCACCTTTCCGCTTTAGAGCAAGCTCCAAGTACTTGGTCCGCTCACACTACTTTGAAGAATATAAAATACAAATATAAAATACATTTTGATTTGTTTAACACTTTTTTGGTTACTACCTGATTCCATATATATTATTTCATATTTTTGATGTCTTCTTTAACAGTATTCTACAATGTAGAAACTAAAAAGTAAAAATAAAAAAACATGAGGTGTGTCTAAACTTTTGCCTGGTACTGTACGCATTATTAGATAATTACCTGCAGGTTTTCAGATATTACTGTGAGCTGCGTGAAGCAAATGGATTACCGTGACTGTGTGCTACTTAATGGCATGACAATGTTGTTAGTACCAATTTGATTGAACAATGGTTGACAGTGACGAGTATGGGGCTTGGTTTGACACTAAACTGAGTGTTGGGGCTCACCTCTAGAGGATAGGCAGGCTGCTCGTTGTAGACGCGGACAAAGACCTCGCCCACGATAAGCTCTTTACCATGGTCACTGAACACAAACTCTGAGCCAAAGCTCTTATCGTTATCCCCCTAAGACAGAGACACATTTCTATATACAGGCCTAATAATACACTTTTACAGTGATCATAACACAGATGTCCAGTGCAGCATCCCAAATGGACCCGGGTCAAAAGTAGGGCACTATACAGGGAAAAAGGTGCCATTTGGGACGTAGCCACATTCTAGAGTCAGTCCAAGTGCTCTGCTCACCCTCCTGATGTTGGCCTCCTGCTGGGCCTCTAGGAACTCCAGAAGCTCGGCCCGGGTCCCGTTGTTCCAGATCAGGTAAGGGTTCTCTGAGTTGCTGTTCAGCAGCTTCAATACCTAGTATGACACACAGGGGAAAAGACAAGGGACAGCTGCATGAGTGAGTGTGTGAGCGAGCATGAAGTGTGGCATATCAGAGTATATCCTCAAGAGTGTTTTAACTAGTGGGTCTATGAGTATGTGTAATTGTGTCTAATCTACATATTCCCTTTCACCTTTTCCAATATCACTCACCTCTGCCGGTGCCCCCGACCCTAACCTCCTCGATATATAGGGTGTGAGCATGGCCGCCAGGCTCTTACGAATTGTAGGGTTCTCCGGGGGTTGCCCCTCCACCCCGTTAGTCTCCACTACACCTCCATCTCCAGGGGGTGGGGGTGTCGGGGCGTAGCCCCCCAGACGACTGAGGGCCACCAGGCTGAGCTTGGCCAGGCTGTTGGCCACCTCCTGCTGGTTGGTGTCCTGGCTGGTGGCCACGCCGCTCTCCTCCAGCGTGTAGTCATAGTTGAACAGATGCACCAGGAGGTGCCAGAGCACGCCGGCATGGTACAGGTGCGTCTGCAGGAAGTAGTCCACGGCGAAGGAGCTGACGCACTGGACGGCCAGTGCCGCTGTCCGCTGGAGACCCTGAGAGAGAGAGAGAGAGAGAGGGAGAGAGAGAGCAAGAGGATAAGAGATGATTGCTATCAATTGAAGGTATGTGCTCACATTTAAAATGCCACTTTTTGGAAGCATAAGTTGGTGTCCTTTCTGCATTGGATGACAGAGTGGTATCTCATTAGTACATACAGAGCCAGAGATATAAGGTGTTGTTACATGATTAAGTAGAGGTCTCACCTTCCCATAGTAGAGCATGTGACACAGATCCCTGATGATGTTGGGCAGCTCGATGATCTTCTCCCGGCACTCCTCAAACTGAGCCGCTACACTGTAGCACTTACACACCTGGCCACACACCTAGGAACATACAAAATAACACAGCCCATTAACGACACTGAACAGTAACACTCATTTCCAGCCTGACATGTATGGGTTAGAATACAGTGAAATTAGTGTGACAGAGGGATGTTTGTGTATCTGGTGTGTTGTTAAATATATATATATATATTTTTTAAATGTGATTTTACACTTTATTCAGACAGTAAGGAAATTAGAAGGGGAGACAGGCAAATGGGATAAAGAATAGAAAGGGTAAATACAAGGGTTGAATCCTTGTCTCCGGTGGGGGAATTGTATAAGACGTGCCAGGGAGTGTTACCACTCCACCACGGGCTGGCACTGTGGTGGTCTTACTTGAACAGCCATGTCATCAGACTTGCTGGAAGCGGTTAAAACAGCGACACACCGGGATAGGGCGTCCAACAGAATCTGGTGGAAATGGGAGAGGGATATTTTTGGTGGACTGTGTTATACACCAGAAAAGTATAAATGTAAGAATGTCGATCACTAATGTGAACATTGTTGCAATATCTGAATTGTATTCATTAGCGCACACGGTTTCAAAACGTAGCAAAATGTTTTGCAACGGAAAATGAAAAACTAACATTTCTTATTGGACACCTCCCTGTTATAGTCATTTACTTCCATTGAATTTGACCCTGATATGTGAACAGCCAGTAGTGTTGTTAGTTTTACCTCAATGCCGCGTTCTCTGCGTAGTTCCTCAGCGTTGAGGGCAGAGCAGTTGACCGTGTGGAAGGCCAGCTCGATTGCAGCTGGGAGCAGGGGGGAGGTCTTGGAGAACAGCTGCTCGTCACCCGTCTCCATGGTGATGGTCTTGATGAGCATTGGGTAGCCGGCGTACTTGTAAGGTTCCAGTTCTGTCGTCAAAGGATAACAAGAGCTTGCCTTAAAGGGATAGTTCACCCAATTTACAAAACAACATATTGGTTTATTTTGCCTGTAAGCAGTCTATGGACAAGGTAAGATAGCAATCCAATCCTTTGGTTTTATTTACATGGCCACAGTCTCCAAATGCTAACCTTTTAGCATTTGCGTCCAAAAACCAATGCAAGTTAATATGCCCTGACATTATAATTGTTGTCTGTTTTTATGTCCAATTCACCTTAATAACATTTAAAAAATACAATACTACAGACAATGCAGAATGGTGCAGAGAGTATTAGAATGTCAGACCTTGTTTGTGTCTGTTGAAGAGGATGCTCTGGGCTTTGAGGATGAGGATGATGTTCTCAGGGTCGGGGCCATCAATAATGCGGGCCGACTTGGTGCACAGGAACTCATAGGCCTTGTTCACCTTCTCAAACATGTCCTGAACACACAAAGAGACACAGCCATGAACACACACACACACACACACACACACACACACACACAACTCTGAACAATGAAAGTAAATGCTCCAAGACAGGAGGGGAAAACTGCTCAAACTCTGATAATAGCTATGCCCCAAATGGCATCCTAATCCCGATATTTGTGGTGACTTTGAGTCAAAATGGATGCCAAAATCCACCGCTCAGATAAAAACATGACTTAAAAACATAAGCCTATGCAACATTAACCAATTAAAAACTGTTCTGTAGCAACAGGGTTTGTGCAGTAGGCTATAGGCCCAATACATTATCACTGCATTTTGGCTGCGCTTGAAGTGCCCTACATTGTTGTTATTCTCAGACCATTTAAAAATTATATTTCAAAACTTGTGGTATATGATCAAACTGGTAATAGAACAGTTGTTGTATTACTTGTAAGGCACAGCCGAGTGGGCCTAATTTAAAATAAATTGCTTTGCTCAATGTCCCTCCACTCTCCCTCCACTGAGACTGACCAAAAAGGGGACACCGTCTTCCAGCTGATGGGGAAACTCTAGTCACACCGCATTATTTCTGCCTCATGCACAAATTCATGTTGTAACTGCTATGACCAGAGAAAGTGAAACTTCCCTCCATATGAAAAAAGACCCAAGTCGCTAACATGAATTGCAAGCCTATCGATACACTCATTCGCTGCAGTGCTGGTTGTAGCGCGAGTAGGCAGCAGCACATTTTATGGCTTATAAAAGTGTTGAATAAAAAGTGTTGACGGTGCAGAGTAAAAACTTAAACATGAACTCACTCATAGAAACAGCTGCTCTTTACAGTATTTGTTGACAGGCTGTCTAGTTTTTAAATCTCACAGTATCAACTTTGCTGTGTGCTCGAGGAAGCTTCAGATACGGTAATCTGAGCTATCCGATTGGCCGGCTGTAGGCTTATAGGTGCACTTGATTTGCTGTCCGGGCATACCGGAAAGGTGGAGTTTATAGCTTCAGACACATTAAATGGTTAAAAATGGGAACAAGTGCGCCTACCGCCAACAGTGTGAGACGAATAACAAAAAATACTAATGTGAGGCTTTATCGTTGGGGTTTTTACAGAAATGTTTGGGGACCGACTAGGATGGTTGAAGATCGACCAGCCACACAACACAGAAGGCCCAATAATATAGGGTCATGTTCATTTGGTCATGCGATGGAAAACATTTAAAAAAAAACACGTTTCAAGTTTTGTTTGTGACCACTGCCCTATATAGTGCACTACATAGGGAATAGGGTGCTGCTACCTGGAAAGCAGGAATGGTGAGGTAACATACCCTGCCCTCTGGGTTCTTGTCCGGATGGTACTTCTGTGCCAGTCTGAAGTAGGCCTTCCTGATCTTACTCTCCTCATGCCTGTGGAAAAACAATTGTATAACAATCAGAAAATCTAAAATATTCCATCTACAGAGTACCAATATACATCTTGTAGAGGAGAGATGACAGAGGGAAGGGAGAAGCGTATTTATCTTCATATATGAATGGCCACTTACTGTCCCTGACCCTTGGGCAGGATGAGGACTTCGTAGGCATCATCTACAGACATGGAGGGAGGCTTCTTCTCCACCTCCCTCTTCCAGGCCTCCAGGGCATCCTTCAGCAGCTTCACCTGCAGAGGGCAGAATACAATAGAGACCAATGATGATAGCACTATTAGGGTCTCCATCCCTTTCATATACACTTTTAGTATAGGTGCTGCAGTCGGAAACTCTTCCAAAACACACTTTCATTTGTCAATCAGCCTCTCACAAGCCCATTCTATCATCATATAGTTGCACGCACACACGCACAGTTAACATCAACATACGGGCTCTCGGATGGGCCAGTTCGGGAAGCGGTTGGCGTCACACAGGTGCCGGAGGTAATAGATGTTGCAGAAGAGCTCGTTGTCCAGCTGGGGGAAGTTGACCACGGGGATGGGGCAGTACTGGTAGAGGGCCCGCGTGTTGCTGTACAGCCGTGGGCTGAAGTCGGCCAGATGGGCTGCAATCTTCTCTATCATCATCCGCCTGGGAGGGGGGGACGAGGCAGATGTGTAGATGAGAGAGAGAGAGACTTGGTCCAAAAACATTCCTTCAACACCCATCTGGTCCTTCTAATCCGGTAAAAATAAATCATTGGGGATAGTGCCTGAGATTTGATTCCAGACTGTGCAAAAGACAGTCAAAGGACAATAACAGCAAGCTTGTGTCTACCTCATCTCGCTGCTCCAGATGGCCTCTGGCGTGTCAAACTCTCCAAGGAAGATCTCGGAAAAGCGTTCTGCCTCGTAGTTTTCCAGGTAACACACCATGGCCTCGGGCAGGACCGGCCCCAGAACACTGCGCTGCACGATGTCTGTACCTTTGGCCTCTTCTGACTTAAAGGCCTGCTTCAGGTGAGTGTACTTCAGGAACCTAAAGGAAACCACAAGACATAATGTAGGCCAACAGAAAATCATTAAAAACACATGGATAGATAGATACACACACACGAAGTCGGAAGTTTACATAAACTTATGTTGGAGTCATTAAAACTGGTTTTTCAACCACAAATTTCTTGTTAAACTATAGTTTTGGCAAGTCGGTCATGCGTGGATCGTAGTGTGTGCGCGAGTGTATGACATGCGTGTGTGTCCGGTTGCATATCTCCACCAGTCTGACCTGGCCACAGGCAGCACGTTGGAGCCGGTGTACATCATGATGAAGAAGAAGATGCCGGTGAGGTAGAGGCGTTGCAGGTTGGGGTTGTCCTGCATCACCAGGTACAGCACGTTGGCCACCTTCTCTACCAGGATGGGGTCAAAGGTCAGCAGCAGCTGATTGGAGAAGGGAGGAGGAAATAGTACACATATCATTACATTTTATTTAACCAGGAAGTGTCATTGAGGTCAGAAGACATCTTTCACAAGGGAGACCTGGGTCTACATTTAACTCGGTACATTTCAGGGCTCGTAATCATAAAGCGTTTCAGAGTACGAGTACTGATCTAGGATAAGTTTGACCTTTTAGATTATAAACAATGGAGTGTGGGACCTGATCCTAGATCAGCACACCTTTATGAATACCAGTCCAGCTGGCTAAAGTGGTAGGATAGTGATTTGAATGACAACCAAATATGTGAATGTTATTAACTATGGGAGGGAGATGGAGCTGATAATAGGTTGGTTAATAGGTCACTCACCTGGACAATGTGAGGGAGGCAGGTGTTGTCACTGATCATTCTCTTGATCTTGGGTAAGGGACGAATAATGGCATTGTCCTGGTCCCTGGGGAAAGACGGAGACATACTCACACTTTAAACTGGGTTTCAGTGAGAGACAAAATGAAAGAGGATAAAAGAGGGAGAAAATTAAAGTGAGAATGAAAGAGCAAGAGGAGGAATGAAAGAGAATAAGAGAAAGTACGAAAGAAAGTAAGAGATATTGAGAGAGAACAGAAGCGGGGAAAAGGAGATAACTGATGATCTTCTCCCTACCTGCTGGGGTAGTAGGAGCACATGGTGATGAGCATGTTGAGGATGAGCGTGGCCAGGTCTGTTTCGTTCATCACTGCCTGCCCGCTGGCTAGCAGGCACCACTTGAGCTGGGGGATGGCATGCAGGGGGCGCCAGCTGTCCATGCCCTGGGCCCAGCACCGCGTCTTGGCCGTCAGCACTCCTGTGTTCCAGAATTCCTGCATCTGGAGCGGGGGGGGCACATGCATGTGTTCAGTCATAAAGATATCATACTTAGGGATAGTTCACCCATGTTACAAAATGTACCTTTTCATGGAGATACCAAGAAAAAAAAAACAAATTAATGCAACTGGATCCAGATAATCAGACCTAAGAGCTTTCTTTTGAAGTAGAGCTAAGCATTAGTCTGGGTTTGGCATTCAATAGAAACATACCTCTTCGAAGCTAAAGGGGCCCCTCCTCTCTTTGTCCGCGTTCCCAAAGTACCACTCCTTCTCGCTCTCCCTCTTCATGTCCGCCCCGGCCTCGATCACATTGCTCTGACAGACATGTTATTAGCATGAAACCAGACAGACTGGCCTGTTACTGTAGCATATAGCTGCCAAAATTCGAGTTGAATTCCAACAGCTATACGCTTCAATCACCTGTAACTGTATCAAAACATATAACTTTCGATATGTGATGAGAAGAATATGCTACCATTTGGGTGGTTCAGACAGGGCAGTGGTAAAGACCTACCTGTAGTGGGACGGTGGCTCGGCTGGTGTGTAGGTGGGCCAGGGTGAGCAGGTCCACTAGGATGCGAACTCCATTGGAGTCCATCACCTCCTTCACATTTTTCTTGTTGAGAATGAGTTTGTTAAGGAAAAGGATCAGTCTGTCTCGTTCCAGTTTGTCTGTAGACTGTAAATACAGAGGGGGAGAGGGAGGAGTTACCATTTCAGAACTGTGCCAAAAGGAACTGACAGTGTGTGTGTGTGTGGCTTAGACGGCATGTGTAATATGTCGAGTTCCCCTGTATTTGGGAGGGGAAAAGCTGTGTAGCCTAGTGCTTGTTTGTGTTTATGAGTCTATCAAAAAATGTGAATCATGTATGGCTGTTTTTTTTGTTTTGTTTTATAATTTTACCCCCTTTTCCAATTTCGTGGTCTCAAACTGTTAGTAGTTACTATCTTGTCTCATCGCTACAACCGTACGGGCTCGGGAGAGACGAAGGTCAAAAGCCATGAGTCCTCCGAAACACAACCCAACCAAGCCGCACCGCTTCTTTAACACAGCGCGCATCCAACCCGGAAGCCAGCCGCACCAATGTGTCGGAGGAAACACCGTGCACCTGGCGACCTGGTTAGCGTGCACTGCGCCACACAGGAGTCGCTGGTACGCGATGAGACAAGGATATCCCCACCAGCCAAACCCTCCCTAACCCGGACGACGCTAGGCCAATTGTGCGTCGCTCCACTGACCTCCAGATCGCGGCCAGCTGCGACAGAGCCTGGGCGCGAACCCAGAGTCTCTGGTGCCCTAGACCACTGCGCCACCCGGGAGGCCCCATGTATATGGCTGTTTTTTTACACTATGGCTTAAAATAAATTAATTAATGGGCAGAACATTATAATGTATATAACCTAGTCTACAGGAATTTGATCAGTTAGGCATACGGTTCATGGAAAAATATTCAGATCTGGTAAAAGGCTGACATTTGGTCGTTTTAAATAGGCAAAAAAATCAATTAAATAAAAAAGACTCTTTGGAACATGACTATAGAAATTGAAACATTGTCATTTCAGCAGATGATCAACATCCATTTAGGGATATTGGATCCAAAAGCATAACTGTCATCACAGGTGGTTAGTGCAGGTAATAAATTCAATGCAGTATTAGCCTTATATTTAACTAATGAACGATGGGCATGCATACATGCATACATGCATACATGCATACATACATGCATACATACATACATACATGGGCAAAAGTATTTAGTCAGCCACCAATTGTGCAAGTTCTCCCACTTAAAAAGATGAGGCCTGTAATTTTCATCATAGGTACACTTCAACTATGACAGACAAAATGAGAAAAGAAAATCCAGAAAATCAAATTGTAGGATTTTTAATGAATTTATTTGCAAATTATGGTGAATTTGGAGCAATGGCTTCTTCCTTGCTGAGGACTCGTTTTACTGTGGATATAGATACATTTGTACCCGTTTCCTCCAGAATCTTCACAAATCAAATCAAATTTTATTTGTCACATACACATGGTTAGCAGATGTTAATGCGAGTGTAGCGAAATGCTTGTGCTTCTAGTTCCGACAATGCAGTAATAATCCAACAAGTAATCTAACTAACAATTCCAAAAAAAAAAAACTGTCTTATACACAGTGTAAGGGGATAAAGAATATGTACATAAAGATATATGAATGAGTGATGGTACAGAGCAGCTTAGGCAAGATACAGTAGATGGTATCGAGTACAGTATATACACATATGAGATGAGTATGTAAACAAAGTGGCATAGTTAAAGTGGCTGGTGATACATGTATTACATAAGGATGCAGTAGATGATATAGAGTACAGTATATACGTATACATATGAGATGAATAATGTAGGGTATGTAAACATTATATTAGATAGCATTGTTTAAAGTGGCTAGTGATATATTTTACATCATTTCCCATCAATTCCCATTATTAAAGTGGCTGGAGTTGAGTCAGTGTGTTGGCAGCAGCCACTCAATGTTAGTGGTGGCTATTTAACAGTCTGATGGCCTTGAGATTGAAAAACAGCTTCTGTCTCTCGATCCCAGCTTTGATGCACCTGTACTGACCTCGCCTTCTGGATGATAGTGGGGTGAACAGGCAGTGGCTCGGGTGGTTGTCCTTGATGATCTTTATGGCCTTCCTGTAACATCGGGTGGTGTAGGTGTCCTGGAGGGCAGGTAGTTTGCCCCCGGTGATGCGTTGTGCAGACCTCGGTTTGAGCCTTACAGTTGTGGGTGGAGCAGTTGCCATACCAGGCGGTGATACAGCCCGCCAGGATGCTCTCGATTGTGCATCTGTAGAAGTTTGTGAGTGCTTTTGGTGACAAGCCGAATTTCTTCAGCCTCCTGAGGTTGAAGAGGCGCTGCTGCCTGTGTGAGTGGACCAATTCAGTTTGTCTGTGATGTGTATGCCGAGGAACTTAAAACTTACTACCCTCTCCATTACTGTTCCATCGATGTGGATAGGGATAGGGTGTTCCCTCTGCTGTTTCCTGAAGTCCACAATCATCTCCTTAGTTTTGTTGACGTTGAGTGTGAGGTTATTTTCCTGACACCACACTCCGAGGGCCCTCACCTCCTCCCTGTAGGCCGTCTCATCGTTGTTGGTAATCAAGCCTACCACTGTTGTGTCGTCCGCAAACTTGATGATTGAGTTGGAGGCGTGCGTGGCCACGCAGTCGTGGGTGAACAGGGAGTACAGGAGAGGGCTCAGAACGCACCCTTGTGGGGCCCCAGTGTTGAAGATCAGCGGGGTGGAGATGTTGTTGCCTACCCTCACCACCTGGGGGCGGCCCATCAGGAAGTCCAGTACCCAGTTGCACAGGGCGGGGTCGAGACCCAGGGTCTCGAGCTTGATGACGAGCTTGCTATGGTGTTGAATGCCGAGCTGTAGTCGATGAACAGCATTCTCACATAGGTATTCCTCTTGTCCAGATGGGTTAGGGCAGTGTGCAGTGTGGTTGAGATTGCATCGTCTGTGGACCTATTTGGGCAGTAAGCAAATTGGAGTGGGTCTAGGGTGTCAGGTAGGGTGGAGGTGATATGGTCCTTGACTAGTCTCTCAAAGCACCTCATGATGACGGAAGTGAGTGCTACGGGGCGGTAGTCGTTTAGCTCAGTTACAAGGTCAGTTACAAGGTCCTTTGCTGCTGTTCTGGGATTGATTTGCACTTCTCGCACCAAAATACGTTAATCTCTAGGAGACAGAATGCATCTCCTTCCTGAGCGGTATGACGGCTGCGTGGTCCCATGGTGTTTATACTTGCGTACTATTGTTTGTACAGATGAACGTGGTACCTTCAGGCGTCTGGACATTTCTCCCAAAGCTGAACCAGACTTGTGGAGGTCTACAATATATTTTGAGGTCTTGGCTGATTTCCCCATGATGTCAAGCAAAGAGGCACGGAGTTTGAAGGTAGGCCTTGAAATCCATCCACAGGTACACCTCCAATTGACTCAATGGATGTCAATTTGCCTAACAGAAGCTTCTGAAGCCATGACATAATTTTCTGGAATTTTCCAGAAGGCACAGTCAACTTAGTGTATGTAAACTTCTGACCCACTGGAATTGTGATACAGTAAACCGTAAGTGAAATAATCTGTCTGTAAACAATTGTTGGAAAATTGACTTGTGTAATGCACAAAGTAGATGTCCTAACCGACTTGCCAAAACTATAGTTTGTTAACAAGAAATTTGTGGAGTGGTTGAAAAACAAGTTTTATTGACTACAGCCTAAGTGTATGTAAACTTACGACTTCAACGGTACATACATACCAAATATACACACAACCGTTCAAGAGTTTGGGGTCACTTAGAAATGTTCTTGTTTTTGAAAGAAAAGCACATTTTTTGTCCATTAAAATAACATCAAATTGATCAGAAATACAGTGTAGACATAGTTAATGTTGTAAATGACTTGTGGCTGGAATCTGCAGATTTTATATGGAAAATCTACATAGGAGTACAGAGGCCCATTATCAGCAACCATCACCCCTGTGTTCCAATGGCACGTTGTGTTAGCTAATCCAAGTTTATCATTTTAAAAGGCTAATTGATCATTAGAAAACCCTTTGGTTAGCACAGCTGAAAACTGTGCTATACAACTGGCCTTCTTTAGACTAGTTGAGTATCAGGAACATCAACATTTGTGGGTTCGATTACAGGCTCAAAATGGCCAGAAACAAATAACTTTCTCCTGAAACTTGTCAGTCTATTCTTGTTCTGAGAAATAAAGGCTATTCCATGTGAGAAATTGCAAAGAAACTGAAAATCTCGTACAACGCTGTGTACTACTCCCTTCACAGAACAGCGCAAACTGTCTCTAACCAGAATAGAAAGAGCAGTGGGAAACTGAGCAAGAGTACATTAGAGTGTCTAGTTCGAGAAACAGATGCGTCACAAGTCCTCAACTGGCAGCTTTATTAAATAGCACCCGCAAAACACCAGTTTCAACGTCAACAGTGAAGAGGCGACTCAGGGATGCTGGCCTTCTAGGCAGAGTTCCTCTGTCCAGTGTCTGAGTTATTTTGCCCATCTTTTCTTTTTATTGGCCAGTCTGAGATATGGCTTTTTCTTTGCAACTCTGCCTAGAAGGCCATGTCTGACAAATTCTCTAAAATGACATTGGAGAGAAATGAACATTCAATTTTTTGGCAATAGCTCTGGTGGACATTCCTGCACTTAGCATGCCAATTGCAATTCCCTCAACATTTTTGACATCTGTGGCATTGAGTTGTGACAAAACTGCACATTTTAGAGTGGCCTTTTACTGTCCCCAGCACAAGGTGCACCTGTGTACTGATCATGCTGTTTAATCAGCTTCTTGATATGCCACACCTGTCAGGTGGATGGATCATCTTAGCAAAGGAGAAATGCTCACTAACAGCTTTTTGTGCGTATGGAACATTTCTGGGATCTTTTATTTCAGCTCATGAAACATGTGACCAACACTTTACATGTTGTGTTTAAGTTTGATTCAGTATATAGTGATTACATTTTGTTATTATGCATTAGCCTACAAGGTATATATTTTAGATTGATATAAAACTGGTATTTTATTAGATAGCCTTCAGCTTTCATATAGTGAGTTTCCCAGCCAAGCCAACCCCCGCCGATGTGTTTTTGCGGGGCCAAGCGTGCACTGCAATTGAGTTCTCTTTGGCTGAACCATTCATGCAAAAATGTTGAGCTATAAAGCTTCAGTTTGCTATACTGCTTCGGCTATACTGCTTTGGTTTGTCTGTGTCAGCACTACTGACCCGGTCCAGCATGCCCATGATGTACTTGGTGTCAGTGAAGGGGCCAATCTCATTGCAGCACTTCCCATAGACGATAGTGAGGGCCTGTAGGCATAGGCACTTCATGGTGACTTTGGGTGTGAGCAGGAAACGGTGGTAGAGCTCATTGAAGAATTCATACCTAAGAGAGGGAAACCGAGAGAGAGAGCGAGAGAGCACGAGAAAGAGAGTGATATTGAATATTGTGATTGAAATGTTTACTTTGGAAAAATGTAACAATTGAAACATTTTAAGTTATGCCTTTCGATTGGATGCAAGAGCAACATTGTCATTAGATGGCTTAGACATTAGACGGCTGATCATGTCATAGGTAGAGGATATCTTACGATCTCTTGATGGACCCCGACTCGTCCGTCTGATCCTCTTCCAGCAGCAGACGCAGGTAATAATCACCAATCTTGATCTCATCCGAAAGGCACTCGTACTTGACCTGCAACACACACACACACGCAAAAGCACACAACCCACACACACACGTTAGCTACCAATCCACATGCTGTGTTGATTAATGATCATATCATCGTAATTTGGTTTGAACCATGACCTCAAACTCCTGGTGGTTCCAGGAAATGACGCTAGCGTTGCCCAGCTCGCGGTCTACACCAAAGGCCCTCATCTCGCCCTCCAGAGCATCCCGCAGCTCCTCCCGTGTCTTCAGGTTCCAGATGAGGTTGGGCCGTGCGTGGTCCAATTGGAACCTGCGACAAAGAAGAACCGGAGATGGGACTACTTATCCAAAACCAAAATCAATCACGTTTCATGCATTGATTGAATTTATTTCATAATTTAAAGTAGAAGGCTGCTCCAGATGGAGAAACATTTATATACATGAAAAATGATCGAGGGCAAAACACAATTAAGCCTATACTAGTAAGAGAGACAGTAAGGAAGCCATTTTGTGAGTACGTGACCAAGTGTAGCTACCTGTAGTAGAAGAGCTCCCAATTGGCTTCAATCTTGATCCTCTGTCTCCTCTTCCTCAGAATGACAGGCTTTTGGTTGGGGTTCTATAGAAGAGCAGCCAAGAACAATGTCAGTCAGTCACTACTACACATTATCTCTGGGTTGTTGGACAACTGCTCTACATGAAAGGATAAGACAATGTGAGTGGATGCCATGATTATGACACCAGTCACACCAGCGTTCATGGTAGCCTGAGTGCCAGTCTTTTTGTGCTATCATGCCAACTCCCTGTCACTCATTGTCATACAAAATAGTAATGTTTGGCTTGATAATGACAGTAATGGAGTTGGCAAGGGCACATACACATCTGGATCTAGACTACGTTAAAAAAGGTACAACAGTCAAACAGATGATAGATAAAAACAAATACGAAGGTATGGCATGTATTGAATAGTGATGGGGGAAAAATGTATAGTTACATATCAGGATATTTTTTTATTTGATTTTTGTGACTAAATCTTTATACATTTTTCTTGTTGGGGGGTTTTCTAGTTAGCGTGCATCAAAGAGCAAAGCGGTCATCAATGCAAAGGGTGGCTACTTTGAAGAATCTCAAATATATTTTCATTTGTTTAACACTTTTTTTTGGTTACTCCAAGATTCCATATGTGTTATTTCATAGTTCTGATGTCTTTACTATTATTCTACAATGTAGAAAATAGTACAAATAAAGAAAAACCCTTGAATGAGTAGGTGTGTCCAATCCTTTGACCGGTACTGTATATCTATTCCCAAATATTTAAAATGGGAAACGATTGGGATTCCATATGTCTTGAGGCAGGAGGGCAGATTTGGTTAGATTTACTTGAGATGGAGCTGAATTTGTCTATGATCTTCAAAACGTTTGGGAGGGATTGAGGAACACCTTACTAACATTGAGTTGCGTACCCCGCCCTTTAACCTCAGAACAGCCTCAATTCATCAGGGAATAGACCCATGTTGATTCCAATGCTTCCCACAGTTGTGTCAAGTTGGCTGGATGTCCTTTGGGTGGTGGACCATTCTTAATACACACGGGAAACGGTTGAGCGTGAAGAACTCAGCAGCGTTGCAGTTCTTGACGCAAACTAGTACACCTGGCACCTACTACCATACCTCGTTCAAAGGCACTTAAATATTTTGTCTTGCCCATTCATCCTCTGAATGGCACACATACACAATCCATGTCTTACTTGTCAAGGCTTAAAAATCCTTCTTTAACCTGTCTCCTCCCCTTCATCTACACTGACTGAAGTGGATTTAACAAGTGACATCAATAAGGGATCATAGCTTTCACCTGGTCAGTCCATGCATGGAAAGAGCAGGTGTCCTTAATATTTTGTATACTTAGTGCATAAATGAGATGTTGTGATCTGCAGAATGGAGAGATATTGGTGTAATTTCTTTCGATTTGTCAGGCTCAGGGGCTCCATAGACAAAAATAGCAGAGGTGAGATGGGATCACCTTGCCTGCAACTTCTAGTTATTCTGAATGGAACAGAGCAGGCACTGCCTGTTATTACTATGTCTGAGGGATTGGCATATAGAATTTAAAATCATTTTAATGAAATTGGAGCCAAGTTCCATATTATCCAACACCGATCAAAGATATGACCGTTCTAGTCTATCAAATTATTTTTCTACGTCGAGAGATAGAACTGCCCATGGAGCATTTCTGATGAAGCATGTAATGGAGGCTGTCTTTTTTGAACAAATACGCTTTGGGGACAGGACGACAGAATTTTAGAAAATTGTTTCATGTCTGTGTTTATCAGATAGAGAGCGATAGTGAGCGCACTGGGTGGTGTCATGAACCTTTTTTATTTAAAAAAAATATATAAAAAATTAGTGCTGTATTTACTCCCCTTCCAAATAAACCTTTGTGAACGGCTGTGTTTATCATTTCAAGTAACAGTGGATCTAATTGGTTCCAACATTTGAAATTGACCTCAGGCGGAATACCGTCACAACCAGGTGATTTGCCTTTATTCATGTTATCCAATGCCCCTTTGAGTTCATAGAGAGAGACTTGTGGGCTCTCAAGCTGGCTTCCTCTGTTGAAAGAAGAGGAGTTCTTATATCTTTAAAAAGAAGACTTGATCTGACTGGATTTACAAACAGAGGTGTACAATTTGTTCTAGAAAAGGGAGAATCTTCGGTTGATTAATTTAGGTTCTGATAGTAATTCACCTGTGACAGATTCAATAGTGGCAATATCCGCTAATTGATTATGACTGCAAAGCTTGTTTGACAGTAGACAATATTATTTTTGAAGTCAAGTCATATTGACAATATCACAATATTATTGGCTGTTGGCTATACCTGCCCCAAAACTCCAGTGCTTTTCCTTCATAACTTGTTCCCCATCTTTTTTTCTTTAAATAGGGAGCCAATTTATTTTCAGCACTTTTATTTCCATGACTGATTAAAACTAGTTCTCACATGGCTCTATCTAGTCCCTCTGCAGCAGACATATGGTGAGTAATATGTTTGAACATCTAATCTCAATAAAATCACAGTATCAAATCGCAATACATTTAATGACCAGATCAGTCACTGCTCTCTTTGTCTGTTCCTAAGGCTAGAACTGAGACGGGGAAACAATCTTTCTCCCATAATGCCCATTCATCCTGGAACATGCTTCAGAAGATTTTAAAGTTAGGGCAGTTCGTGTCCTTGCCTGTTTTTAAGACTCTGATCGACAACACTGTTTGTGATAACTGCAGTTGTTTCTAATCTTCAATTGTATCTTTAACTTGTGACACTGTCTTTTGTGTGTATTCTGTATTTTTCTGTAACGTTTTATGGACACGCTGCTATTTCCCTGTTTTGCCTTCTTGCCAGGTCACCCTCGCAAAATAGGTTTAAAACCTCAATGGGTTTTAACCTGGTTAAATAAAAAGGTTAAATACATTTTTTTAAATCACAAAGATGTTTTACTGTATTGATAAATTCAAATGGACGGACAATGTTTAATGTCACTGACCACCAGGTGAAAAATACTATCATGATAACAAACACCAACAAAAACACAACCTTCGGCATAAACAGTGACAAAAATCGAAATGCAGAGATGGGATCACACAACATAATGTGTTGCATGAGCTCTAAATGATTGACAGGTAAGAGGGGGAGGGGTCAAGAGGGAGGATGAGGGGGTCAGTTCTACTTACCAGGTTATTTCTGTCCTGCTGCATTTCATTGACAGCCGAGAACCACATCAGGCAAGAGAGGGAGCATGGGGCAAGAGACAGAGAGATTATTGGTCCTCAGTTGGATCAAACAGAGATGCTTCTCAATGACGTTAGGTCAAAGGTCATCTGCATCATAATCCAAATCTTTATCGACAAAAACAGACAAAGACAGTCTCCAGTCCAGATTCACCCACATTTTTATCAAATTAATAAGATTTAAATGCAAATCATAACAGTTGTGGTAGTGATTTTTGAGTGTTTTGTGGTGATTGCTTGGCAAATAAAAGTCAATTCAATTATTGATTTGAGCTGGGATCACCTATACCCAGATTAAGCCTTTAAAAATTGTCTCATTCAGAATCTGCACTAATAAGTTCCTTTTTATCTTAGCAGACTAAGAAAAACTAGTGTGATGAGAGAAAATCCCAGGAAAATGCCAAATTATTAAGGATAGGTGAACTTTGGTTTGTGGCAGCGTCGTGGCCCAGTTGATATAATTTGATTAAAGATTTGAAGGGAAGCCAGAGCAGAGGCAGCTGTGGCCCGTACAGGAGGACAGAGAGTGTCTTCTGTTAATGACTGACCCGGTCAGATGGTCTACTCTACTCAACGACACAAATTAGTCCTAACAAGACTTGTAATTTGTTACACTAACTATGTTACTGTAAATGCTTGCATTACATTCTGTCACCATAACTCACGGTGTTATTCACTCAGGGGCATCATTCATACACTTAGTTGCCCAAAGTAGAAGTCATTACACTTTAAAACCTCTTAAGGATCCACACCTTTTTTTCAATTTTCACCTAAAATGACATACCTAAATCTAACTACCTGTAGCTCAGGCCCTGAAGCAAGGATACGTATATTCCTGATACCATTTGAAAGAAAACACTTTGAAGTTTGTGGAAATGTGAAATGAATGTAGGAGAATAACACATTAGATATGGTGAAAGAACAACCATTTTTGTTATCTTTGTACTGTCATCTTTGAAATGCAAGAGAAAGGCAATAATGTATTATTCCAGCCCAGGCACAATTTAGATTTTGGCCAATAGATGGCAGCAGTGTATGTGCAAAGTTTAAGACTGCCCAAATGTGCCTAGTTGGTTTATTAATAACTTTTCAAATTCATAACTGTGCACTCTCCTCAAACAATAGCATGGTATTATTTCACTGTAAAAGCTACTGCAAATTGGACAGTGCAGTTAGATTAAGAAGAATTCCAAAATAAGATATGTCTGTGTCCTGGGAAATGTTCTTGTTACTTACAACCTCATGTTAATCGCATTAGCCTACATTAGCTCAACTGTCCAGCGGGGGACCCACCGATCCTGTAGAGGTTTTAAAAAGATTTCTGTGGATCCCTCTGACACACATAGACAAGCAGAGACACCACACATGAAGTAAGCAGCGCATATGCTAGCCATGGGCTCCCGAGTAGCGCAACGGTCTAAGGCACTGCATCTCAGTGCTAGAGGCTTCACTACAGACCCTGGTTCGATTCCAGGCTGCATCACATCTGGCCGTGATTGGGAGTCCCATAAGGAGGAACACAATTGGCACAGCGTCGTCCGGAGTAACAAATAAGAATTTGTTCTTAACTTCTTTGGGGCAGAGGGCAATATTTTCACATCCGGATGAAAAGCGTGTCCAAAGTAAATGGCCTGCTACTCTGGCTCAGATGCCAGGATATGCATATTATTAGAAGATTTGGATAGAAAACACTGACATTTCTAAAACTGTTTGAATGATTCAGAGTATAACAGAACTTATTTGGCAGGCGAAACCCCGAGGACAAACCATCCAGGAATGTTTTATTTTGAGGTCACTCTCTTTTCAATGAGTTTCCATTGGGAATCTAGAATTCTAAGGCAGGGGCTTGCAGTTCCCATCGCTTCCACTGGATGTCAACAGTCTTTAGAAATTGGTTGAGGTTTTTAATTTGTGTAATGACGAAGTACGGCCATCCAGAACGAGGGTAATTTGAAGTGTACTGTTAGATAGAGGTGCATGACCAGAAATGCTCGCTACACTTTATCATCCTGTATTGAACGCTGTTTATCCAGTCTTCAATTTGATTGATTATTTACGTTAAAAAAATACCGAAAGTTGTATTACAAAAGTAGTTTGAAATGTTTAGACAATGCTTACAGGTAACTTGAGATATTTTGTAGTCACTTTGCGCAAGTTGGAACCAGTGTTTTTTTGGATCAAACGAGCCAAATAAATGGACATTTTGGATATATAATCGATGGAATTAATCTAACAAAAGGACCATTTGTGATGTTTATGGGACATATTGGAGTGCCAACAGAAGAAGTTCATCAAAGGTAAGGCATGAATTATGTTTTTATTTCTGCGTTTTGTGTCGCGCCTGCAGGGTTGAAATATGCTTTTCTCGCTTTGTTTACTGGGGTGCTATCCTCAGATCGCATCGTTTGCTTTCGCCATAAAGCATTTTTGAAATCTGACAAGTTGGCTGGATTCACAGCAAGTGTAGCTTTAATTTGGTATATTGAATGTGTGATTTCATCAAAGTTGAATTTTTATAGTAATTTATTTGAATTTGGCGCACAGCATTTTCACTGGATGTTGGCCAGGTGGGACGCTACCGTCCCACATATCCCAGAGAGGTTAACTTCTTTGGGATAGGGGGCAGCATTTTCACTTTTGGATGAATAGCATGCCCAGAGTGAACTGCCTCCTACTCAGTCCGATGCTAATATATGCATATTATTATTAGTATTGGATAGAAAACACCCTGAAGTTTCTGGAACTGTTTGAATGATGTCTGAGTATAACAGGACTCATATGGCAGTCAAAAATCCAAACAGGAAGTGGGAAATCTGAGGTTTGTAGTTTAACTCAACCCTATCGAATACACAGTGGGATATGGGTTATTTTGCACTTCCTAAGGCTTCCACTAGATGTCAACCGTCTTTAGAATGTTGTTTCAGGCTGCTCCTGTGAAGGGGGGCCGGATGAGAGCTGTTTGACTAAGGGGTCTGCCAGCAGCCTCGTTCTCAGTCACGCGCTTTCACATGAGAGGTATCTCTCGTTCCATTGCTTTTCTACAGTCAATGTAATTCTCCGGTTGGAACATTACTGAACATTTATGATTAAAAACATCCTAAAGATTGATTCTATACTTAGTTTGACAAGTTTCTAAGACCTGTAATATAACTTTTTGAACTTTTCGTCCGAATGGACTAGAACGCGCTTTTGGATTTGTTTACCAAACGCCCTAACAAAAGAAGTTATTTGGACATAAATGGACATTATCGAAACAAAACAAGCATTTATTGTGGAACTGCGATTCCTGGGAGTGCATTCTGATGAAGATCATCAAAGGTACTTGAATATTTATAATGCTATTTCTGACTAATGTTGACTACCCAACATGGTGGATATTAGTGCCGCTCTCAGATTATGCTTTTTCCATAAAGTTTAAAAAAAAATCTGACACAGCGGTTGCATTAAGTAACTTACACAAAGGTTAAATAAAATATCTGCTCAGTGGCCTCATATAACAGCATAGAAAACGGTTTGTTAGAATGTAGTTCAAAACCCACAGGTTGCCCGAGTGTCTCCCCCAAGCCAGGTAATGGCAATGCTGCTGGATGTTAGCCATGCTAACTGGTCCTACAGTACCTGGGCCAGAATGAAGCCCCTGAATGGGGAACTAAAGTGAGCAGCGAGTTCCTCTCCTCACCTCCTTCTGGGCAATGCCCATCTTGTCCCTCCAGTGCATCAGCACAATGTCAGCCTTCTCCTTGGCAAACTTCTCTACCTCTTTGGCTGCTTTGCCCGCCACCCGCTGCCAGTCAGGCACCTTTTGCCGACCAAACTGGTCCTGTATTCGACAAACAGAGAAAAATATACAGTACTGCTAACATACAAGCACACATTAATTTCTAAAAAGGTACCACAATAGAGTGGGTACAGGGGAATTTGGGCTAGTGTCTCTACAACAGGTTACCGTGGCGATCTTGACGTTGTCTCGGATGTGCATCCTGTCCACATCTTTCTCCGGAACGGGATCAAGGCTGTCCAGGTATGCCAGCAGCCCCGTCGGCTGAGGGGAGAGAGAGAGAGATGGAGAGAATGTACACAATATCAAGTTCCCTGCCCCTGACAGTATGGATGGTACACAAGTGAAGTGCCTGAACACCGGTCTAGAGCCTCACCAGTATTCTCTTGAGGAGGTTCATGGCAATGGGGTTCTCTGCAGTCCACAGGCCCACAAGGTGACGACTTAGCTGCCTGTGGGAAAACAGTTAAAAAACCATGAGTGAGTTTGTCATAATCCTAAATTGAGATAAAGATACATAATTTGGACTTTTGAGTAAATCATGCATGGATGTAATGGGAGATTTGTGTATAAATCTGAAGCAAACAGATTGACCCATTGTCCTTTACCTGTTGGTGAGCATCCTCTGGTCTGAGCTGACGGTGAACATGGAGGTGTGTAGGTGTCTGGGCAGTGCCCCTTCACTCAGAGCCAGCTCCTGCATCTTAGTGGCTATCTCCTTATCCCCCTCCTTATAAACAAAACAAATATTAATCTTGATCATCACCAATACGATCACCAAAATTCTATTTTTCATATCAAGTCCTGCTCCCCCAGCCTCACCTCAATGATGGCCTTCATGACCAGGCCTGCTCCCTTCACAATGGCCATAGAGGGGTGCTATAACAAAAAACAAAACAAAAAGTCACATACCTTATACAAAGCAGGTCATATAAAGACACTGTGTAGACGCTCTTTCTTCTTTTCAATTTGTCTTTTCGTTTTACCCACCTCCACCTTTTACCCTCTTTCACTAATTGTTTTTCCTTGTTAGGAAAAGTCATGAAATCCACAATCCTCCCATCATTTTCCCTTTCTCTTAGTCTGAAATCCAAACAAATAAATGAGCATATCTGTTGGATTCCATACTACCTTTCTCTCACACCTCCTAGCTACCTGGAAGAGTTTGAAGAGGCTGCGTCCATTGGAGGCCACCATCTCTAGCAGCATATCAAACTGCTGACCCTCGCTGGTCTCGCTGTAGGGGGCACACAGGGCAAAGGTCAGGAAGTCTAGCAGCGAGCTGATCACCAGTGCCCCTGTGCCGTGTTCCTAGAGGGAGGGTAGAGAAGTGGAAGAAAGAAGAATGTAAAGAAGACTGTCATTAAAGAACGAAGATGGCTTCCTTTGGTTTACTGCCGTGTTTCGGGATGACCAACAAAAAAAGGTTAGTAGCGGTTGAGGCTGACACACGTACCACATTGCTGACAAACTTCTCTAGAAGGTTCTCCAGGAATTTCTTGGAAGACATCAGTGACGCTTTGTTCAGTTGCTCCTGACGCAGGTCGTAGTCATCATGCATCGGCTGCAAATTAAAATAGTTATTCAATTGAAAATTCTCAATTGAAAATTGTGCATTAACAAAAGCAGTCACAGTCCGTGTACGGTCATGTCGCCACACCAATATTGTGTGTAAGATGGTGTGTGCGCGCTTTCAGTACCTGCTCAGGGAATGCAAATGGCACTTACACACATTAGAGCACAGAGCATGTCTATGGCGGCGTGTGTCACTCCGTTGTTGTTCCTCTTCAGAGCTTTCACCGTTTTCACCCCCAACTTCTCCCGGAACCTGCAAAACACACACACAGATTATACTAGAGAGACTCACTCATTCATTTCATTGACATGATAGGGAGACAAGGGGGACAGTCATTGACACTGGAAATTCAAAAAGGGCCTTTGATACACAAATATATTTTTCAATGGGTCTGGGGGTTTATTAGAAATACACATCCTCTCATACATCTCAGTGACCCCAGAAGGAGAGAGAGAGATAGTGTCCTGGATATATGAGAGAGAAAGAGAGACCCAGTTCAGAGAGAGAGAACAAAATAGAGAAAGAAATAGAGAAAGAGATAAGCACAAACTGTACACAGGCAGACAGAGGTGAAGAAGAGATGGACGGATGACATCACTTCTCTTTTGCTCTCCCAGTGTTTGAGACACATGAAAGGAGAGCAGACAGACAGATAGCAGGCTAGCCAGCCAGAGACAGACAGCAGGCCAGAGAGACAGAAACAGAGCAACCGGGCAGTGGCAGACAGACGTAGTCGGTCAGTGAGTCAGACAGAGGAGGTTAAACAGACAAGAGGCAGAGAAGGAGGGAAAACAGACAGAGGGCAGACTGAGATGTATGGATTCATATTTACGTTCCATCTGTGAATCCAGACCCTTGACCAGACCTTGGAATGACAGAGTATGTCTGTTACCTACACGCTTACCACAACACTAATACACAACACTGCATAGCAATAATTAGTAGGAGGGGGGTGGAAAGAGAAGAAGGATGGGGAGAATGTAGCAGTGGTGGGGAGAGATGAGAACAATTAGACAGTCAGAGCTTTGAAGGAGGGAGAGAGGGGTAGTGAGAAGTCAGGAAGAAATGTTAGCAGTGTGTGTGTGTTTTGATGCCTTACTTGGGCAGCTGTGTGAAGGCCTGGAAACCTGCCTTGGAGGCCACGAGGCGTCGGATGGCGTGAAAGTGACTCTCCAGCTCGGCGTTGAGGCCCGGCAGCTCACACTCCTGGGACAGCAGGGCCAAGATGGCGTTACTGATCAGCTTCTCCTTGTTCTCTGAAAACAGACCCTGAGAGACAGCCGGAGGAAAGGAGTGTTAAGGTAGGCCTAATACACTTATAGACAAGACACTCTCCTTGGTAGGCTTGAACACTCACGTCTTGGGTGACTGCATGCAGCACGCCGCTGTAGGATACGTTAGCGTTGAATCTGAACACTGCATCTGCAAAGCTTCCATCTGAGAAGGACAGACAGAGACACTTTGTCAAACTAGTTCTCATCCGAGCCTGAATGTTAAAACCTGGTCCGACATTACATAAATGAAATGAGCCCGAGCGCGAAAAAGGAAGATTTCTAGAAAACAGTATATTGATTTAAACTGGTGTTGAGAACAATGCGGCGGAGGCGGGCTGAAGCTGAGTGAGGAGACGAGGAAACAGCCCTTGGGCACTGGTTCTCAATCCTGGTCCTGGGGACCCAAAGGGCTGCACACTTTTGTTTTTGCCCTAGCACTACACAGCTGATTCAAATTATCAGCTCATCATGAGGCTTTGAATCAGGTTTGTAGTGCTAGAGCAAAATTAAAAATGTGCACCCCTTTGGGTCCCCAGGACCAGGTTTGAGAACCACTGCCCTTGGGCCTACAAAAAGAGCAGAGAGGAAATCTCACCTTAGTTATGATCCACTGAATGACGAAAATATTGAAATAAAGTAGGATAATGTAATTAAAGGCATGTATCAAATTGTTGCTTAAACTGAAACCCCCAAAGTCATATCCAACCATTATACAAATTTAAAGCAATAGTCATATGTGGTCACCTAGATCATTTCAGCACTGTTTTGAGTGGGACAGCACCATTGGGGATTTTTAAAATTTTAATTAACCCTTATTTTACCAGGTATATTGACTGAGAACACATTCTCATTTACAGCAATTCCCTGGGAAGTTACAGTGAAGAGGAGGAGGGATAAATGAGCAAATTGGAAGCTGATTTTGATAAATCAATCAATGTCAGAATTTTGTATTCACTGAATCTCCATTTGGATATTTGGTAGGGATGTAACGATTCATCGCTAAGTACCCGTCCCTGATTCATATGTTTAAGACACTAGAGCATCGGTCTGCAGATCCCAAACCGATCCAAATGTAGCATGCATCGGTCAGAAAAATCGATTCAAATATGACAAATCGCTGTTTCACAGTTATATATAATTTTTAGATTACATTATTTCTACCTTCAGAAAATACCTAATCTTTTGTGACAACTGATGCATCCTCACCTTCAGTGTCGAAGTAAGCATGTAATCTGTGTCTGTAGTCATTGATCTACAAGTAATTATTTTCCATGCCAACCCCAGGCAATATTAGTAGTCTACTGTAGTCAAACGGCGCACTGTGTCCAGCTTCACGCACTGACCAATGTGAGGTACGCGGCTTGATCTTACATATCTGCACGGTACCTGCAGCTTCAAAGGCAAAAAATAAAATAGTCAGCTTTATTAGTTGAGTGACAACCTATGTATACTGGACAAAATTATAAACTCAACATGTAAAGTCCTTGAAATGTTCCATATACACAAAGCTTATTTCTCTCAAATTTTCCTTCACAAATTTGTTTACATCCCTGTTAGTGAGCATTTCTCCTTTGCCAAGATAATCCATCCACCTGACAGCTGTGGCATATCAATAGGCTGATTAAACAGTATGATCCTTCCACAGGTGCCCCTCGTGCTGGGGACAATAAAAGGTCACTTTAAAATGTGCAGTTTTGTCACACAACACAATGCCACTGATGTCAAAAATGTTGAGGGAGCTTACAATTGTCATGCTAAGTGCAGGAATGTCCACCAGAGCTGTTGCCAGAGAAATTAATGTTCATTTCTCTACCATAAACTGCTTCCAATGTCGTTTTAAAGAATTTGGCAGTATGTCCAACAGGCGTCACAACTGCAGACCACGTGTGACCACGTCAGCCCAAGACCTCCACATCCAGCATCTTCACCAGCTGATGAAACTGATGAGTATTTCTGTCTGTAATAAAGCCCTTTTGTTGGGAAAAACTAATCCTGATTGGCTGAGCCTGGCTCCCCAGTGGGTGGGCCTGAGCCCAAATTGGTGGGCCTTTCAGTCATGTGAAATGCATAGATTAGGGCCTCATGAATTTATTTCAATTGACTGATTTCATTATTTGAACTGTAACTCAGTAAAATCGTTAATTGTTGCATATTGCGTTTATATTTTTGTTCAGTATAATTTGATAGGTTATTGTTATCTCTGCGCGAGGTTGAAAATGTTTTACCAGAATAAAAGTAAACGGTCAAAACCATTTGATTTTGATATGGGGTGAAATCCAAAATTATATTGATAAATATTGATACATTACTAGCTCAAACACTTAATCTGCAAAAATGAATTAGTGGGTGATGGTGATTTAAGAACCCAAGTGGGGGAGATGAAATTACATTTAAAAAAATATGCCACATTGCTGCCCCTCCCCTAATCTGATAGGGGGGTGCTAGATGCCTAGTCTACCTCATGGCTCAGCTCAGGTGCCTACATAGTACATACATCATGTACATACACACACAAAAAATTAGGCTTAGCTAAATTGAGGTGAGTGCTCATGATCATCTTATTCATGTATTAGTTGATCAGAACATTTTGCCAGCATGTTACGTAGTTTAAAAAAGTGGATTTTCCTCTTCACTCTCATAGTAGCCCGTGCTACTCCCGTCCAAAAGCCGACAACTTGTCTGATAATCAATCGATGCGCTTCTCCTGATATTGAGATGCACTGCCTGTCGTAGTCTTGTAGATCCTCGTTCTCACGAGTGCACTCCAGCCTAACCGTATTGCAATTTGAAACACGACCACACATTTTTCTGGCCCAGTCAATATTAGAATCCTGGCGCCGCTAGGGGCCCCAGCTGTTGCAGCTGAGAAAGAGTGGTATTAGGATGAAGGTGCGCAGACACGCACAGTTTTTCTTTCACCGCACGGCACGGCAAGCCCAAAACCCACTGCGCATTAATCAATTTCACAGAACTCGAGGCAGTCGGGCCACATAGTTCTCATTCTCAGGCCAAACCCAAAGTTAACCCCTCAATCCTTTAGAGATACAACAATTCATTTCAGTGTCAAATTCATTTGGGCACACCTGAGCGATTGCTATTGGACAAGCTCAGGTAGTACCGCCCAGTTTAAGTCAGTTTTCTTCCATTTAGTGAATACTGAACACACCCCAGGTCAAAAATCAAACCTGTGATAGGGGTGTCACTCACTAGGGGGCGCTGCCAGAAATTTGAGGTGCAGGCTCTCCACTTCCTCGTCCACGGGCATGCTCATTAGGCCCCAGCGCTGGCCCCTCTGGGTGGGGGCCATCTTCACACACACATCCCTATTCCCCGACGCACGCACCCCGTCCAGCAGGCTGGCCATTAGGGAGTCCCTAAAACACACACACACACACACACACACACACACACACACACACACACGTTCACATCAAAAGAATATGCAGATATGACGCACACACAGAAAATATATAAAAAGACAACGATGCAGGATCGGGAGTACAGTACATATGAGCAGGGTGTGAACGGAAACAGATTTAGTGAGCTTAGCCAACAGAAAAGGAAATGGGAGGGCAAATATGACATTTGCCATGATAGAGCGGTTTTGTGCGGTACCTGTCTGTAGAGCAGTACTTCCTGATCTGGCCTCTGATGAACTCTATGGTGAACACCTGGGGGTTCTCTGCATCGCAGATGAGAGCAAACACCTGCACGCTCGCACACACACACACACAGTTTACTGCAAATGACACTAGCACAACGGTGCTTCAGTGCAATTTACTTGAAAAAGACAAACATGGCATTTAACAGAGCCTGAGGCAGAGGCCAGGTCATAGAAATAGAATGAATAGAAATGACAGTTCTGAAACCCACATAACACAAGGAAAATTAGACTTCTACCAATTCGATGAGTCAGCCCCAGTGTTTGTGTTGGAATTGTAACAGCCACTCACCTCTCCAAAGGGCTTGATGGTGACTATGTTGTAGGAGGCTGGGTCTCTCTCCACCAGACATGTCTCTGTCAGGCACAGGATCCTCTTGATGGGCTCCTGCCAGGGACAAACAGTACAGGAGAAGTTAGTCTCAAGCTGATAAGGGCCAGTTGACTACAAAGCACATTTTAATTTCAATGTCCTAACAAAGTCAAAATCTCCTCATAAAAAAGGTAAACAGGTCAAATAAAAAGGAAGGAACGATGGTGATGGCAGTTAGATTCTGACCGAGTGGCGCGGGGAGACCTTCTGCACCACGAACTCTGCCAGGGAGGTGATGCACTCGTCTGAGCCGTACTTCCCAAGCCGGTCCGTCACAAAGTCCTCGAAGGTAAGCGGGTCCTTACGCAGCCGCAGAGTGATGCCGATGAAGTTAGCCGCGTGCTCAATGGCGCTTTTGATGATCTCGTCCCGATGCTCTGACGCAAACAGGTGCTGAGGGGGTTGGATGGGGCAGATAGAGAGAGGGATGGGGAGGTGGTGAGAGGGATGAGAGAGAAGAGAAATAGGGATGGGCAGGTAGAGAGAGGGGGGTGAGGGAGAGTGTAATTAAAACAGTATGTGTGCGAGACAGTCCAGGACAGTGGAATTTCTCAAGGGAATAAACACATATTTGCACACAGACAATTAAACATTTAGAGACTAAGAGGCGCCGCGCCCCCAGGTAAGTACCAGGCGGCTGAAGCCCCCATAGAGGATGCAGAAGCCCCCCTGGTAGTCGTTGAGCTCTGCAAAGCACTCCAAGGAGCGGTAGTCGTAGGAGCACACAACCCGGTTGGTCTGGGGGTCAATCTGGTCGATTCCCCCCGGGGTCACCTCCAGGCTCACTGATTTCCGTGTGTCGCTCCAGTGGTGCTTGTAACAGTTGTAGCGCTGACGGGACACACAAACGTTAACAAAGTGGACAAAGCTGGTCATGGCATCACGTTATAATATAGCTCTGGTCCAGGGTGTTACGTGCAGCTTGGGGAAGGCTCGGCGTCAGCAAGCCACACATACAGCAACATCCCGGACCAGAGCTAGACATGATAACGCCTAGAGATCTATCAGACATTCAAACGCAAACCAATCAATCAAATTGACAATGTCTGTTTTTTTTTTTATCCCTCACAACTAATGGATATAGTAACTGAACCACTATAGAAGACCCTGGTTTACAAAAATATGAAGATAATCCTTGTGTCTGTGCCTGGCTGCCCTTTTAAAAACAGAATATGTCCCAAAATGATACCCTATTCCCAATGTAGTGCACTACTTTTAACCAGGGCCTATAGGGGATAGGGTGCCATTTGAGACGTAACCATAGTGCTCCTCTTTGAAGAGATCACCAGAAAGTTGTATTGATATGTGCTGTAGATGAAAGTCACCCTTTAGGGGAGCAGGCGAGTGGCTGCTCTATTCCAACCTCTCTCTCCCAGGGAAATGGGATTGTGCTGATGGATTGTGCCTTCTTCCTCCTCTTTGCTCTACTCAACATGGCCCTGGGGTGTGTGGGGTGTTTGTTTTACTCGTCCCCCCCTCCTTTGATTTGTTCTTACCGCCATTCATATTCTATTCTCCTCTATAGTGTGGTCATGCATTCTGTAAAGGAGCACTTAATTCTTTCGGTTCTCCTTTCACTCGTTTGTTCAGGTCTTCATTCCCTCCCTCCTTTCGCCATTCCCTCCGTCAAGACTTACCCTGCCAGTGATCTTTCCCTCTGAGAAGTCTGTTCTGAATCTCTGCAGAGAGAAAGAGAGATCAGATTAAATATGTATTCACTGTAATCTGGGCACGTATTCATAATACTTCTCAGTGCTGAATTTAGACCTGCTTTGTCTTCTACATCATACTGAAGAAGACTTCGTGACACAGGGGCGCTGATCCTAGATCAGCACTATTAATGTATCCTGGATAGGTAGGAGATTGAGATATCACCCTTTGAATAAGTGTAATTAAACATCAGAGATGAGTCAAGTCACTATGCTGGTCTAAAGCTTATGGAAATATCAAACTCAGAGTCTCTTACACCTTTTCAGGACAATGATTTCACGGACAACGCATTTTGTTTTATGCATGGTGTGTGAGAATCAGCTCTGTCAAGGGACACGAGTGTGAGAATCTTAAGATTTTTGTTTTTGGACAATGAGCAATTTTGCAGCAATTATTTTTTGCTTTCCCTGCTATTTAGATCTGTTCTTGTGTGTGTGAGTGTGTGTGTGTGCGCGCATTCTTGATAACTTAATTGTGTTTAATGTATGTGATGGAGTTTCTAAAGCAACTTACAGTCAAACACTGTTGCTAATGTGTTGTAATCATTCTCATGCAAAAATAATGGTTGAGGTGGGAGGTGGTGATTAAAGGGGCAATCTGTGATTCGAACAATGACAAAGCAGTCATCCCAGGTAGCCTAGTGGTTAAGAGTGCTGGGTCAGTAACAAAAAGGTCACTGGTTCAAATCCTGGGGGCTGACTAGGTGGAAAATCTGTTGATGTGCCCTTCAGCAAGACACTAAATTGCTCCTGTAAAATCGCTCTGGATAAGAGTGTCTGCTAAATGAGTCAAATGTAATCCCACCACTTTTTGGGGTAAACAGCTGAGGGGTGGGGCTTAAGAAATGTAACCACTCAAATGTATAGATGGGGCTATGGATTGAAGTTACACGTTGTTTACAATTAAATGGTTTTACAAACAATCGGCTAAAACAAGCTTATATTTTGGGTTCTGATGAGGGTTAAGGCATCTGAACTAAGCTCCTGTGGTATTTACAAGTTATATTCTTCCAGAACCAATCATGTCTTCCCTCACCAGTGCCTCTGTGAGTAGCTCTGTCCTGTGCTCTGTGGAGAACTTGAGCGTTTCAGACTTCTTGCCGCTGCCCTTGCGGAATGTAAGGTTGAACTCGGTGCCCTGGCCCTTTCCCACCGGGGTGATGCCGCAGATGTCCCCATACGGCCACTGCAGGGCACCACAGAAGAGACAGAGAAAGAGGCAAATATGTCACTGAGGCATGTCACATTCACTAAAGCAAAAAATTACAGATCATAGATTAGCATCCAAATGGTGACAACGGATATAGCGATCACAAGGATAATGTCACATGACTCAGACAGAGACCTAATTAAGGGTTTTAAAATGAGCCCACTGACCTGGTTTGTGACTTCGAGCGTGGCGGGGTTGTACGTGGTAATGCCATGAGTGCCCACGGAGAAGACTCGTTTGTACCTGGAATAGAGAGGAGGAAAGCTCAGTCAGTCAGATACCTACCCACACAACATCTGTTATACAAAGACCTACAGGACATTCCGAGGACTGGGTAGTAGCCTAGCGGTTAAGAGGTTGGGCCAGTAACCGAAAGGTTGCTAGTTCGAATCCCTGAGCTGACTAGGTGAAATCTGTTGATGTGCCCTTGAGCAAGGCACTTAACCCTAATTGCGCCTGTAAGTAGCGTCTGCTAAATGACAAAAAACAACAATTGAGTCAAGGCATGGACACGTCGGTAGCATTTGCCGGCCAAGAGTACTTAGCACCTCTGAACACAGTGCCGGACGTACAGTGAGTTCCAAAAGTATTGGGACAGTGACACATGTTTTAGCTCTGTACTCCTCCTGCGGGGACGGGGGCTGAGATGAAAAATGAAATGAAAATACTATACTAATTTCTCACCATTACAATAACGGGAAGAACAGAGGTGGGTATTTTGGGGGGGGTATGATATCTGTGCGTCTAACTTTCTCACTCATCATTATTCACGGTTATCCCTAATCATGGTAGCATCCACATTTGTATTTATTATGGATTCCAAGGCAGCAACTACACTTCCTGAGGTCCAGCAAAATTAAGGCAGTAATACATGTGAAAAACATAATACACTCATAACAGATTTCACAACATATTAAGTGTGTGCACACTCAGGCCTCTACTCTAGTGCCACATGTATGTGTGTATAGTGCATATGCTATTGTGTATTTGTATAGATGTGTATGGTTGTGTTGCTTCACAGTCCCCACTGTTCAATAAGGTGTATTTTATCTGTTTTTTAAATCTAAATTTTACTGCTGGCATGAGTTACATGATGTGGAATAGAGTTCCATATAGTCATGGCTCTATGTAGTACTGTGCGCCTCCCATAGTCTGTTCTTGACTTGGGGACTGTGAAGAGACCACTTGTGGCATGTTTTGTAGGATATGCATGGTTGTCTGAGTTGTGTGCCAGTAGTTTAGACAGACAGCTTGGTGCATTAAAGAACACCCTCTGTGTTCTGTTAGACAGGTAACTCTATCCATAATATAGCAGGGGGTGTACAGCCATAACACAGACTATGATCAATAATGTCAAAAGCTGCACTAAAGTCTAACAAAACAGCCCCCACAACCTTTTCATCATCGATTTCTCTCAGCCAATCATCAGCACAGTAAATGCTGTGCTTTTTGAATTTATGTAGAGGTGTTTAGAAACATATTCTATTGTTATTTACAATAGAAGTGACTGCGAAATTAAAAAAATACATGATTTATCATTCATTTCTATTGGGCACATAACAATCTGAAACAACCAAAACGAACAGCAAATGCATCCAATAAATGTGTAGTGTTCCAAGCTTGATGTTGCCGAGTCATTGTGTGCTATGAATATATGACCAAATACTTTTATACACAAGTGAATGTCCCAACACTTTTGGTCCCCTAAAATGGGGGGACTATGTACAAAAAGTGCTGTCTAAACTGTTCACCCGATATGGATGAAAATCCCCTGAAATTAAAGCCGACAGCCTAAACTTGAACCCCATATTCATTCTACAGCCAAAACAACAACAAGTTAGCTCACTGTAATTTGCTAACCGAGTGCAAACCAATGTCGAAACAGCAGAAAATGTTGGCAGTCCGACGCCTACCAGCAGGTGTTCCCTGAAAACAAACTGTGTCAAACGAACTCTGAACGAATGTCAGATAAAGGCAGACCGTCATTCAGTGCGATCTCTCCTGTAGGGGCAATCTATTCCCTACATAGTGCCCTACTTTTGACCAGAGCCCTACAGTATGTGACCTAGTCAAAAGTAGTGCACTATATAGGGAATAGGGTTCCAGTTGCAACTTAAGGTAGCTCAACATTCAGTAAAGAAATTGACTGTGGAGTACTGCAGTGATGGTGGTGGACCTGAATGGCTTTGCTGCTGAATCCTAAGTGGTGGCATATCTGAAGTGACAGAGGTTAGACCAAGCACTGGCTCGGCTGGCGAATTCCATTGAATTGACGAATTGATGCAAAAAAAAATCCCAGTCAATCCTCCCGAAATACCTCTGGAGCAGGAAATAACCACAGTAGAAATAAAGAACTATTATGTCTGAGGAGTTCGACACTGAACAGAGTGAGATGAATGGACCAGGGAACTTGTTTGTGCATCTCAAATGTCACCCTATTCCCTAGTGTATTAATTTTGACCAGAGCCCCTATAAAAGGAATAGGTGCCATTTGTGAGGCAGACGATAAATACTGTACCAAAATGGAGCGGCGCTCTACACAACTGCTACCGTTTTGTCACTGGAACTGAATAATAAGCAGGGTTTAGCTAGCGAGTAACTTGCTGACACTGAGGGAGACCACAGTTGAGTTAATATAAAATCCCAGGGAAGCGTGCTTGAGATCTATGAGAAATGTGACCGCCTGCCACATTCAAAGGGAGTCAAAAAGGGCAGCCACTGTAAAGCGATGACTGTGTGTTTATAAATGTGTGAACGCGTGTCGGGAGGGGGGTGGGTCTGCTGATCTAACAGCCCAGTGCACCCTGCCCTAGCTACCTCAGAGTGGATGAAGACTTTCCTCTAGGCTGCACCCTTGATCGCTTTCCTCCACACGTCGCCACTCACACAAAGAGACACGAGGGCTAAAACTTAACTGACTTCCCTTCACTTCCCTACCAAGGCCTAAGATGCGTCCCAAATCACACCCTATCCCCTATATACAGTACTTCTGACCAGAGCCCTATGGACTAGAGGTCAACCTTTGATCCACGCCGAAGTGTGTCCAGATATCAGTGATAGAAATACAGAGGTAGAGTCTACATTTGGGTGGAATCTACAGTCTCTGCATCCCTGTAGCAGAGTCTACCTCCATCTCAATCCTTATGCAAGCACATCGTTTCCCTTTCATCCTACCCTGAGCCAACTCCCACCCACCCTCCCTCCCTCGCTTTCCCTCCCTCTCAGCTCTAAGTGCAGGGCCCCTGCTCTGCTATGAGGGCACCCCTCTACATGGAGCCTTTGTCCTTGCTGCTCAGTGGCTGGGCCAGGCCTAGTCACACGACTTGTTAATTATTCATCCTCTGTGACCTGTACTCTCCAGGCAGATACAGGAACTCAACCAGCCTAGTCTAAGCACAGCCCAGCACATACTGTAGTAGCTAGGCCCAGGAGTTTTTCCTGACCATATGACCTGACCAGGACATACTCTGGGCCCGGGTTATAAACTAACTAGGACACCAAGTTTTTTTCCTGGGCAGGTCACATGGTCAGGAAAAACTCTACATAGCCATAGCCTATGGCTAGCCTATGGCTATGGCTATGTAGAGTTTTTCCTGACCATGTGACCTGCCCAGGAAAAAAACTTGGTGTCCTAGTTAGTTTATAACCCGGGCCCAGAGTATGTCCTGGTCAGGTCATATGGTCAGGAAAAAGGGTCAGAGGTTATGAAAAGTAGAGGGCAGGGCTGGCTAGGCTGCTCCTCACAACAATAACAGCCATTATACAGGCATTCCCTCCATGACCTCAGAGTGCTTTACATCATCATAAAGGCACTGCTATCACATTTCAAACGTGTGTTATTGGAAGCAGTGGAACATTTAATTGGCAGGGGGTGATTTCCATGTAAAAAGCCCCATGAGCACAAGCATGTGAAGTTCATAGGAGCATATGAAATTGGGTGTCAAATGAAAGCCAAGAATCAATATTTGAGAAATTAATGCATATTTTGAAACAATTTTCCATCCTAAAAATTTGGAATAAGCAAAGGCTTTGATATCTGGTCAAACAGAAAAAGGGTCTTAGAAAACAACAACCAGAAAAAGTCTTAAGGTATTAGAAATACATCAAAAAACAATGTTGAAGTTAAGATCCCTGCCAACTAATATCACTTATATTTAGTCTGAGAAATGTAATGCCTTGAAATTCCATTACCAAAAACCCACATATCTTTAAAATACTTTCACATTTCTCAGAAGTAACAAGGTAGACATATATATACATACATACACACACACACACACACACGTTAGTGTTTTTACAGATAATAATTCATCAACAAAATTGGTAAGTGATTAAAACTCTAAATTCCGTCACCAAATCAGTAACGGGATTTCTGCAATTGAATTGGCTACAATGGGAAAATCACAAGTCACAAACCACAGTTGGGTTCACAAGTTTGGACAGCACAGTACACAGAAAAGAAAAGTAGAATATAGTTCAGTAGAGTATAGTACACAGTAGAGCACACGAGATGTGAGTACACTAACTCCACGTTCCAAACTTGTGAAACAGACGTCGATGATTGATTCCGATTTGGTCCTGTTTGGGGGCAGAGTTCATTAAAATAAAAAGTATGTGTGTAGAATAATACCCAAATATACAACAGGAGGATATTGCATATTTAGGATACATCACCATGAAGAGAATGATGTTCATATTTCATAAGTATACATTTCTGTGTAGTATAGACCAGGGACACATGATTAAATTATGTTACCGCAATTCTGTTACTGGGTGCAAATCCACTTTACTTACTGTAGTTCAATAAGCAAAATAGATTTTTTTCAAAGGCAATGTGTCATGTCATAGCTGACACCCCATTCTTTCTGCAGACATCATTGAATCTTTTTTTTATCTTTTTTTTTTTAAAGAAACACTTGGACACAAACTGCAGGAGATTTTTCCAAAATTATATTACCAAATTTAGGATCTGCACAGTTCTTGTGAATGTGTTTTTGTCAAATGTTCAGTGTAAATTGTTAAAAGTAGTCCTTTGTGCATGGAGTTGTATGGTTCGTTAACTTTTAAATCAATGGTTTTTGTTTGGCATACATTTTAATGAGGCACAGAGGCCTAATGCAAAGGAAGGCAGTGATAAGCACTAAGGCACTTGGGTATTTTGTCTACAGCTGGAAAATTTGTCTACAGACAGCTAGGCTTTGGTACATGATGTACACACAAGCACACAGTGAAAGAGCCTTTCCATTGACTGAATCAAATTGTCTCTTCCCTCAACAATTCCTCAGTATTGTCTGGGACAGAGGAGGAAGGCAGTAGTGTGGGGGGTGTGTAAATGGAGGATGATGTTTCCAGGGAATAATAGAGATTAAGTTTAAAAGGGAGTTTATATGAAGAGAAACTACAAGACGCAGTGTTAGCGATGCATACTACAGCCCTAACCACAGACACAGCAGGGTAAATCTATTTGAATTCTATCACTTATTTAAAGCATCACTTATGATTTAAACTAAACTTTTCATACATTTGCCCAAGAAGAAGTGGTCAGAAAGTGACTTCAGGAAATTAAGGTGCTCAAAGTTGACCCATTTCGCATAATCTACGAGAGGTCGACCGATTATGATTTTTCAATGCCGATACCGATTGGGAGGACCAAAAAAAAGCCGATACTGATTAAATCGGCCGATGTAAAAAAATATGTATTTATTTGTAATAATGACAATTACAACAATACTGAATGAACACTTAGTATAACTTAATCTAATACATCTATAAAATCAATTTAGCGTCAAATAATCAAACATGTTCAATTTTGGTTTAAATAATGCAAAAACAAAGTGTTGGAGAAGTAAAAGCACAATATGTGCTATGTAAGAAAGCTAATGTTTCAGTTCCTTGCTCAGAACATGAGAACATATGAAAGCTAGTGGTTCCTTTTAACACAAGTCTTCAATATTCCCAGGTAACAAGTTTTAGGTTGTAGTTATGATAGGACTATTTCCCTCTATACCATTTGTATTTCATTAACCTTTGACTATTGGATGTTCTTATAGGCACTTTAGTATTGCCAGTGTAACAGTATAGCTTCCGTCCTTCTCTTCGCCCCTAACACACAGAAATACGAGCCTTAGGTCATTAATATTGTCAAATCCGGAAACTATCATTTCGAAAACAAGACGTTTATTCTTTCAGTGAAATACGGAACCGTTCCGTATTTTATCTTTTTATTTCACCTTTATTTAACCAGGTAGGCTGAGAACAAGTTCTCATTTACAAATTGCGACCTGGCCAAGATAAAGCAAAGCAGTTCGACACATACAATGACACAGTTACACATGGAGTAAAAAACATAGTCAATAATACAGTATAAACAAGTCTATATACGATGTGAGCAAATGAGGTGAGATAAGGGAGGTAAAGGCAAAAAAAGGCCATGGTGGCAAAGTAAATACAATATAGCAAGTAAAACACTGGAATGGTAGATTTGCAATGGAAGAATGTGCAAAGTAGAAATAAAAATAATGGGGTGCAAAGGAGCAAAATAAATTAATTAATTAAATTTGGGCTAAATTATAGGTGGGCTATGTACAGGTGCAGTAATCTGTGAGCTGCTCTGACAGTTGGTGCTTAAAGCTAGTGAGGGAGGTAAGTGTTTCCAGTTTCAGAGATTTTTGTAGTTCGTTCCAATCATTGGCAGCAGAGAACTGGAAGGAGAGGCGGCCAAAGAAAGAATTGGTTTTGGGGGTGACTAGAGAGATATACCTGCTGGAGCGTGTGCTACAGGTGGGAGATGCTATGGTGACCAGCGAGCTGAGATAAGGGGGACTTTACCTAGCAGGGTCTTGTAGATGACATGGAGCCAGTGGGTTTGGCGACGAGTATGAAGCGAGGGCCAGCCAACGAGAGCGTACAGGTCGCAATGGTGGGTAGTATATGGGGCTTTGGTAACAAAACGGATTGCACTGTGATAGACTGCATCCAATTTGTTGAGTAGGGTATTGGAGGCTATTTTGTAAATGACGTCGCCAAAGTCGAGGATTGGTAGGATGGTCAGTTTTACAAGGGTATGTTTGGCAGCATGAGTGAAGGATGCTTTGTTGCGAAATAGGAAGCCAATTCTAGATTTAACTTTGGATTGGAGATGTTTGATATGGGTCAGGAAGGAGAGTTTACAGTCTAACCAGACACCTAAGTATTTGTAGTTTTCCACGTATTCTAAGTCAGAGCCGTCCAGAGTAGTGATGTTGGACAGGCGGGTAGGTGCAGGTAGCGATCGGTTGAAGAGAATGCATTTAGTTTTACTTGTATTTAAGAGCAATTGGAGGCCACGGAAGGAGAGTTATGGCATTGAAGCTTGCCTGGAGGGTTGTTAACACAGTGTCCAAAGAAGGGCCGGAAGTATACAGAATGGTGTCGTCTGCGTAGAGGTGGATCAGAGACTCACCAGCAGCAAGAGCGACCTCATTGATGTATACAGAGAAGAGAGTCGGTCCAAGAATTGAACCCTGTGGCACCCCCATAGAGACTGCCAGAGGTCCGGACAGCAGACCCTCCGATTTGACACACTGAACTCTATCAGAGAAGTAGTTGGTGAACCAGGCGAGGCAATCATTTGAGAAACCAAGGCTGTCGAGTCTGCCGATGAGGATGTGGTGATTGACAGAGTCGAAAGCCTTGGCCAGATCAATGAATACGGCTGCACAGTAATGTTTCTTATCGATGGCGGTTAAGATATCGTTTAGGACCTTGAGCGTGGCTGAGGTGCACCCATGACCAGCTCTGAAACCAGATTGCATAGCAGAGAAGGTATGGTGAGATTCGAAATGGTCGGTAATCTGTTTGTTGACTTGGCTTTCGAAGACCTTAGAAAGACATGGTAGGATAGATATAGGTCTGTAGCAGTTTGGGTCAAGAGTGTCTCCCCCTTTGAAGAGGGGGATGACCGCAGCTGCTTTCCAATCTTTGGGAATCTCAGACGACACGAAAGAGAGGTTGAACAGGCTAGTAATAGGGGTGGCAACAATTTCGGCAGATCATTTTTGAAAGAAAGGGTCCAGATTGTCTAGCCCGGCTGATTTGTAGGGGTCCAGATTTTGCAGCTCTTTCAGAACATCAGCTGAACGGATTTGGGAGAAGGAGAAATGGGGAAGGCTTGGGCGAGTTGCTGTGGGGGGGTGCAGTGCTGTTGACCGGTGTAGGAGTAGCCAGGTGGAAAGCATGGCCAGCTGTAGAAAAATGCTTCTTGAAATTCTCAATTATGGTGGATTTATCAGTGGTGACAGTGTTTCCTATCTTCAGTGCAGTGGGCAGCTGGGAGGAGGTGTTCTTATTCTCCATGGACTTTACAGTGTCCCAGAACCTTTTTTAGTTTGTGTTGCAGGAAGCAAATTTCTGCTTGAAAAAGCTAGCCTTGGCTTTTCTAACTGCCTGTGTATAATGGTTTCTAGCTTCCCTGAACAGCTGCATATCACGGGGGCTGTTCGATGCTAATGCAGAACGCCATAGGATGTTTTTGTGTTGGTTAAGGGCAGTCAGGTCTGGGGAGAACCAAGGGCTATATCTGTTCCTGGTTCCAAATTTCTTGAATGGGGCATGTTTATTTAAGATGGTTAGGAAGGCATTTAAAAAAAAATATCCAGGCATCCTCTACTGACGGGATGTGATCAATATCCTTCCAGGATACCCCGGCCAGGTCGATTAGAAAGGCCTGCTCGCTGAAGTGTTTCAGGGAGAGTTTTACAGTGATCATCCATAAGGGTGGCATCCATAAGTCTAAATATTCCTGTTACATTGCACAACCTTCAATGTTATGTCATAATTACGTAACATTCTGGCAAATTAGGCGGCCCAAATTGTTGCATATATTGTTGCATATACCCTGACTCTGCATGCAATGAACGCAGAGAAGTGACACAATTTCACCTGGTTAATATTGCCTGCTAACCTGGATTTCTTTTAGCTAAATATGCAGGTTTAAAAATGTATACTTCTGTGTATTGATTTTAAGAAAGGCATTGATGTTTATGGTTAGGTACATTCGTGCAACGATTGTGCTTTTTTCACAAACGCGCTTTTGTTAAATCATCCCCCGAGAATGCGCTTGTTAAACCACCCGTTTGGCGAAGTAGGCTATGATTCAACAGGCACCGCATCAATTATATGCAACGCAGGACAAGCTAGATAAACTTTTTTTAAATGTCTCAAAAACGAGTACTTTACATGATTCTTGCGTAGGTGGTAAAAGAGGTGAGAGGTGTTTGAGATTTCGGGATTCAGCATATTTTGCAGAGGACGTTTTTCTGGTCAGTGACTCTCTTCATTCATCCAAACCACATCCATGGCTACCATGTTTGTTTGTTGAACATTTCTTCCACAAATCACTGGAGGAACGCAAAGCGTCATCCAATTGATTAAAAATATTGCCGTAAAAGTGATTTTACAACAATGAAAAACGATAGAGCATAATTTAGCTGTATAGTCACACGATATCGTCATATCAGATCTTTAATTATGCAGACATTAAGTACCTTCCTTCTTGAGTCTACTGGAAAGCTTGGTACAACTGCCTCTTGTGCAGCTCAAACCCCACATCTCGAATGGTAAAATCAAGCCTAAACTAATACAAATCATTAGGCTAGATGTAGCAATGTGCAACACGCCAAACATATAGCCAGCATGCTAATGCTAGGCAAATCCAATAGCCCTCTAAACAAAACTGAAACGGACAAATCGCAGCTCGACATTCAGGACTGCCGAGCTCACCCGGCCAGTTAATCAAGCCTTCATATGGCTGGCCCGCTTTGGTCAGTACATTTTCAAACTCCAAAACAGAAAATTAATATTCTTATTTATCCTTCCCAATCTTCCCGTCGGAAGGTGCTTCGACGCCTGCATTGCTTGCTGTTTGGGGTTTTAGGCTGGGTTTCTGTACAGCACTTTGAGATATCAGCTGATGGAAGAAGGGCTATATAAATAAATGTGATTTGATTTGATCAACCAACCAACCGGTTTCCAAGTGGAGGTAAGAATGTCAAAGCCTTCCCTCTGTCTCGAGTGAGCCCCACCACAGTAGGCTGTGTCATGGATACTCACGCCAGACCTATCTCAGTTGAGGAAGCCCATCAATTCAGAAATGAACAGTTCTCCATCTGCTTTTCAGTCTCCTGTCATATTAGACACAGCGATCTCATTACTAGCAAAGAAAGGTTTACGTAGGCCTACACTATGGAGCCACTTGTTTGTAAAGAAGTGAAAATGATTTAGGCTACACAAATCGATGGCTGCAATGTTTATTTGTTACCTTTATGTTTCACTATTTTAACATAGTTGGCAATGACAATATAAGTTACCTTTTATGTTTGTATCATTTTCATTTAGATATAATTTACCACAACATTGATTTTGAGATATGAAGACGTTATTATAAATTAAATGAAACTGTTCCACGAAAATGTGCGTGTGAAAACCATAACTTGCACGCAGATAAGGTGGAAATGGTAAGATAAACAAACTGGCATTCCACATGAGAAAAGGTTGCAGACTCCTTGTGTAGCCTGTTACCCTAAACTTCAGGAGAGTAATTGCAGAATCTGCGAAAGCCAGCAGGAGGAGAATAGTTGGGTCAGGTTACGTTCTTTTTCTTCTGGTTATCTAGATCTCTGGCTCCCTTTGTGGCATTTGTGTCTTATTAAATCGAACAGTAAGCTTAAATATTGCAGCTGGCTCTACGGGGGGCTTGGGCCTGCCCAATATTAGGTTTTATCAGTGGTGTGCCCACCTATGTTATATTTCTGACTGGATCACAAATGATGATGACCGCAATAATCCAATTTACACTTAACACACTCAAAGTATGGAGGTCAGTTCAACATTTTTGCGAAGGTCCTAACTAACCTCTGCTCTCACCCTGATTCTTAACAACCCAGATTTTGTACCAGGATTGTTGGATGCTGGCTTTAACATTTGGCTTGATCAGGGCATAGCTAGACTAAATTATTTATTCGCTTTAGATTTTGTCATTTGAGAAGATGGTTGAGAAATATCAACTCCCAAAGCAGGACATTTTCTGCGTTCTACAAATAAGACATATTTTGAAGAGCACATCCTTGATTGGCAACCCTGATGTGCAGTTGAAGTCAGAAGTTTACATACACCTTAGCCAAATACACTGAAACTCAGTTTCACAATTACTGACATTTAATCCTAGTAAAAATTACCTGTTTTAGGTCAGTTAAGATCACCACTTTATTTTAAGAACGTGAAATGTCAGAATAATAGTAGAGAGAATTATTTATTTCAGCTTTGAACTCTTTCATCACACTCCCAGTGGGTCAGAAGTTTACATACACTCAATTAGTATTTGGTAGCATTGCCTTTAAATTGTTTAACTTGGGTCAAACATTTTTGGTAGCCTTCCACAAGCTTCCCGCAATAAGTTGGGTGAATTTTGGCCCATTCCTCCTGACAGAGCTGGTGTAACTCAAATCAAATTTTATTTGTCACATACACATGGTTAGCAGATGTTAATGCGAGTGTAGCGAAATGCTTGTGCTTCTAGTTCCGACAATGCAGTAATAACCAACAAGTAATCCAGCTAACAATTCCAAAACTACTACCTTATAGACACAAGTGTAAGGGGATAAAGAATATGTACATAAAGATATATGAATGAGTGATGGTACAGAGCGGCATAGGCAAGATACAGTAGACGGTATTGAGTGCAGTATATACATATGAGATGAGTATGTAAACAAAGTGGCATAGTTAAAGTGGCTAGTGATACATGTGTTACATAATGATGCAGTAGATGATAGAGTACAGTATATACATATGAGATGAATAATGTAGGGTATGTAAACATATTAGGTAGCATTGTTTAAAGTGGATAGTGATATATTTTACATAATTTCCCATCAATTCCCATTATTAAAGTGGCTGGAGTTGAGTCAGTGTGTTGGCAGCAGCCACTCAATGTTAGTGGTGGCTATTTAACAGTCTGATGGCCTTGAGATAGAAGCTGTTTTTCAGTCTCTCGGTCCCAGCTTTGATGCACCTGTACTGACCTCGCCTTCTGGATGATAGCGGGGTGAACAGGCAGTGGCTCGGGTGGTTGTTGTCCTTGATGATCTTTATGGCCTTCCTGTGACATCGGGTGGTGTAGGTGTCCTGGAGGGCAGGTAGTTTGCCCCCGGTGATGCGTTGTGCAGACCTCACTACCCTCTGGAGAGCCTTACGGTTGTGGGCGGAGCAGTTGCCGTACCAGGCGGTGATACAGCCCGACAGGATGCTCTCGATTGTGCATCTGTAGAAGTTTGTGAGTGCTTTTGGTGACAGGAGGCTGAAGAAATTCAGCCTGAGGTTGAAGAGGCGCTGCTGCGCCTTCTTCACAATGCTGTCTGTGTGGGTGGACCAATTCAGTTTGTCTGTGATGTGTATGCCGAGGAACTTAAAACTTGCTACCCTCTCCACTACTGTTCCATCAATGTGGATAGTCAGGTAACTGAGTCAGGTTTGTAGGCCTCCTTGCTCGCACAAGCTTTTTCAGTTCTGCCCTCACATTTTCTATAGGATTGGGGTCAGGGATTTGTGATGGCCCCCCCAATACCTTGACTTTGTTGTCCTTAAGCCATTTTGCCACAACTTTGGAAGTATGCTTGGGGTCATTGTCCATTTGGAAGACCCATTTGCGACCAAGCTTTAACTTTCTGACTGATGTCTTGAGATGTTGCTTCAATATATTCACATACTTAATAGATGGCATCAAGAGGGAGGAAATGTAAGTTCAACTCTAAGAGACAGAACGCATCTCCTTCCTGAGCGGTATGATGGCTGTGTGGTCCCATGGTGTTTATACTTGTGTACCATTGTTTGTACAGATGAACGTGGTACCTTCAGGCATTTGGAAATTGCTCCCAAGTATGAATCAGACTTGTGGAGGGCTAACTTTTTTTTCTGAGATCTTGGCTGATTTCTTTTGATTTCCCCATGATGTCAAGCAAAGAGGCACTGAGTTTGAAGGTAGGCCCTGAAATACATCCACAGGTACACCTCCAATCGACTCAAATTATGTCAATTAGCCTTATCAGAAGCTTCTAAAGCATTGACATAATTTTCTGGAATTTTCCAAGCTGTTTAAAGGCACAGTCAACTTAGTGTATGTAAACAATTAACCAGCATGGCTACCACAGCATTCTGCAGCGACACGCCATCCCATCTGGTTTGGGCTTAGTGGGACTATCATTTGTTTTTCAACAGGACAATGACCCAACGCACCATCAGGCTGTTTACACAGCCAACAAGTGCTCAGCATATGTGGAAACTCCTTCAAGACTATTGGAAAATCATTCCAGGTGAAGCTGGTTGAGAGAATGCCAAGAGTGTGCAAAGCTGTCTTCAAGGCAAAGGGTGGCTATGTGAAGAAGCTCAAATATAAACATGTTTGGTTACTTCATGAATCCATGTGTGTTATTTCATAGTTTTGATGTCTTCACTATTATTCTACAATGTACAAAATAGTAAAAATAAAGAAAAGCCCTTGAATGAGTAGGTGTTTGAAAACTTTTGACTGGCATTGGGGTGGAGCTGAGAAAGCCGCAAGGGATCTTGTTCCGGCCATATGCTCCACAGGGAGCGAAGAGGAGAAACATTAGGTAATAAACCAAACCCTTCTTTCTTGGCCTCCCAGTCAAAGCCCTAGCCTGACTAAATGACTTTCCACTCCAAACCCATCACCACAGGTCCCTGCAGGACACATCAAGAGGCATTAGCAGAAAGCAGCCCTCAACCCTCCCCTTCCTGTGGCCAGAGCTAATCTGCTCTTTAGCACTGCTGCTATAGTTACCTCAGTCAATGGCTGCCTTAATAGGACAAAGCCATTTAGGAAGCACATATCAGTAATGTAATCCTGTTGTCTAATGCCCATTGCCTCAGGTATCACTTCTATTGAAGCCTACCAGAGAAACAGGATGGGACCAGTTTGTTTAGTAACATTTGTTTGCCCTTTCCAAGGTATAGAAGAAGCCATTGATTCTTGAACTCAATGCTACTATTCAGCTGTATTTATGAACCTTATCTTAGAGCTAGGTGGTATACTGTATTTTCCTATATACCGGTATTGATGCTTTACATTCTATAACGTTATGTTGGTTAAATGTAATACATCACTTCGGTTTTTATAGTTTATTCCATTTGCTACTTGTCGTCTCTGTCCCTCTCCTCCTGCATGCCACTTCTCCATGTGCTTCCCACACCAAGCCCTAACCCCTATCACTTGCCGTACCGTTCACTCAGTCTGCAACAAGATGGTGACAACAATGCTGATTCATACTATGCTTCTTAATATAAATCCACAAGTGTTCCATAATTACACTATATGCAAACAGACAGTTTGTATATTTTGTTTGTGGAAGTAGATCTTTCTAAATCAGAGAGTAATAGGCGAAGCATGAATATTAAGCTAGCGCTAATTACCTACACTGAACAAAAATATAAAACGCAATAATGTAAACTATTTTACTGAGTTAGAGTTCAGTTCATATAAGAAATCAGTCAATTAAAATAAATAAATGGATCCATGGATTTCACATGACTGGGCAGGGGCACGGCCATGGGCGGGCTGGGCATAGGTCCACCCACTTGGGAGCCAGGCCCAACCAATTGGGAGCTCGGATCAGCCAATGAGAATGAGTTCTCCCCCCAAAAACTGCTTTTATTACAGACAGAAATACTCCTCAGTTTCATCAGCTGTCCAGGTGGCTGGTCTCGCAGATTAAGAAGCCGGATGTGGACGTCCTGGGCTGGCGTGGTTACACGTGGTCTTCAGTTTGCATGTACTGCCAAATTCTCTAAAACGATGTTGGAGGAGACTTATGGTAGAGAAATGAACATTAAATTCTCTGGCAACCGCTCTGGTGGACATTCCTGCAGTAATCATGCCAATTGCACGCTCCCTTCCTGTGTTGTGTGACTAAACTGCACAATTTAGTGGCCTTTTATTGTCCCCGGCACAAGGTGCACCTGTGTAATAATCATGCTGTTTAATCAGCTTCGTGATATGCCACACCTGTCAGGTGGATGATTATCTTGGCAAAGGAGAAATGCGCACTAACAAGGATGTAAGCAAAATGTGCACAAAACTTGAGAGAAATAAGCTTTTTGTGGACATGGAACATTTCTGGGATCTTTAATTTCAGCTCATGAAACATGGGACCAACACTTAATATGTTGCATTTATATTTTTGTTCAGTATACATGAAGTAAAAGAAAGATTACAATTTTAACATCTAATTAGACTAATTAGGGTCCCCTGGGAAACACTGACTAACACTTTGTTTCCTACCCTGTCATTGAAATCCCAAAACCTATATAGTGCTGGTTAGTGGCTTTTTCATTTATTGTCATGTCAAAAAAAAATGTATTCAAAGTGCTGCCCACTAGATTCCACTATAGAATTAGAATAATCATTATATTTCCAACAGTTGGCCGATTAATTAGGCCTAGATTCCTTGCCCACAACATGCAGAACTATGCGGCAGTGTGAAAAGTATAACAAATGAGTGCAGGAAATGCAGAAATTGACAAAAATTCTGCATTTTTTGGGGGGGTTAGATTGAACAGCATAAAACAATCAGAATGGATAAAACCCCATTGAAATCACTTAGAATTCATGTGTTGCCACACTAGGGTCATGAACTAATCAAAGCATATTTCAAACTTTTATTATTCAAAAACACAAAATATTGTAAAACACTATGGAAAATATTGTGATATGATATTTTGGTCATATCGTCCAGCCCTACAACTCATAGAGTAGTCCGTCTAACCAGAACTACTTTTAACATGAGTCTTCAATATTCCCAGGTAAGAAGTTTTAGGTTGTAGTTATTATAGGAATATTTCTCTCTATACCATTTGTAGTTCATATACCTTTGACTATTGGATGTTCTTATAGGCACTTTAGTATTGCCTGTGTAACAGTATAGCTTCCGTCCCTCTCCTCGCCCCTGCCTGGGCTTGAACCAGGAACACATCGACAACAGCCACCCTTGAAGCAGCATTAACTATGCAGAGCAAGGCGAACAACTACTCCAAGTCTCAGAGCGAGTGACATTTGAAACGCAATTAGCGAGCACCCCGCTAACTAGCTAAGCCATTTCACATCGGTTACACCAGCCTAATCTCGGGAGTTGATAGGCTTGAAGTCATAAACAGCTCAATGCTTGAAGCACAGCGAAGAGCTGCTGGCAAAACGCACGAAAGTGCTGTTTGAATGAATGCTTACGAGTCTGCTCGTGCCTACCGTCGCTCAGTCAGACTGCTCTATCAAATAACAGGCTTAATTATAATGATCATCTCGAAAACAAGACGTGTATTCTTTCAGTGAAATACGGAACCGTTCTGTATTTTATCTAACGGGTGGCATCCATATGTCTAAATATTCCTGTTACATTGCACAACCTTCAATGTTATTTTTTTATTTTTTATTTAACCTTTATTTAACTAGGCAAGTCAGTTAAGAACTAATTCTTATTTTCAATGACGGCCTAGGAACAGTGGGTTAACTGCCTGTTCAGGGGCAGAATGACAGATTTGTACCTTGTCAGCTCGGCGGTTTGAACTTGCAACCTTCCGGTTACTAGTCCAACTCTCTAACCACTAGGCTACCCTGCCTAGTGGTAAAATTCTGGCAAATTCGGCAGGCCAAACTGTTGCATATACACTGACTGTGTGTGCAATGAACGCAAGAGAAGTGACACAATTTCACCTGGTTAATATTGCCTGCTAACCTGAATTTCTTTTAGCTAAATATGCAGGTTTAAAAATATATACTTCTGTGTATCGATTTTAAGAAAGGCATTGATGTTTATGGTTAGGTACACGTTGGAGCAACGACAGGCCTTTTTCGCGAATGCGCACCGCATCGATTATATGCAACGCAGGACACGCTAGATAAACTAGTAATATCATCAACCATGTGTAGTTATAACTAGTGATTATGATTGATTGATTGTTTTTTATAAGATAAGTTTAATGCTAGCTAGCAACTTACGTGAATGCAGTAAGAAGCCAAGGTAACAGGCAGGCTCCTCGTGGGGCAGGTGGTTAGAGCGTTGGACCGTGAAGGTTGCCAGATTGAATGCCTGAGCTGACAAGGTAAAAATCTGTCGTTCTGCCCCTGAACAAGGCAGTTAACCCACCGTTCCTAGGCCGTCATTGAAAATAAGAATGTGTTCTTAACGGACTTGCCTAGTTAAATAAAGGTGTTTTAAAAAAAATTACAAATGAAAATCGGCGTCCAAAAATACCGATTTCTGATTGTTATGAAAACTTGAAATCGGCCCCAATTAAATCGGCCACTCCGATTAATCGGTCGACCTCTACTTGAAATGTTTGTACCGGGCAGATGGCAGACAGCGTGTGTGGCGTTGTGTGGGCAAGCGGTTTGCTGATGTCAACGATGTGAACAGAATGCCTCATGGTGGCGTTGGGGTTATGGTAGGCAGGCATAAGCTATGGACAACGAACACGATTGCATTTTATCAATGGCAATTTGAATACACAGAGATACCGTGACGAGCTCCTGAGGCCCATTGTCGTGCCATTCATCCACCGCCGTCACATGATAATACATGGCCCCATGTCGCAAGGATCTGTACACAGTTCATGGAAGCTGAAAATGTCCCAGTTCTTCCATGGCCTGCATACTCACCAGACATGTCACCCATTGAGCATTTTTGGGATGTTCTGAATCGACAGCATGTTCCAGTTCCCGCCAGTATCCAGCCACTTCTCTTCAATGGCTGTGTGAAGTGGGACAGCATTCCACAGGCCACAGCCTGATCAACTTTATGCGAAGGAGATGAGGAAAATGGTGGTCACACCAGATACTGACTGGTTCTGATCCACGCCCATACATTTAAAAAAACTAAGGTATCTGTGACCAACATATCTGTATTCCCAGTCATGTGGCACGACAATGGTGGGACAGCATTCCCAGGCCACAATCAACAGCCTCAGGATCGCGTCACGGTAGCTCTGTGCATTCAAATTGCCATTGATAAAATGCAATCGTGTTATCTTATAGGGCCTAATGAATTTTTAGCAATTTGACTGGTTCCTTATATGAACTGTAAAATCTTTGAAATTGCTGCATGTTGCATTTATAGTTGTGGTGCTAGGCTAGTGCAGTAGTAGTTACAGCACATGGAATAAGTACCTAACTCAGCCTAGCAGACCAGCTCCAAGGACAGAGAAAATCGGTCATTCAACCAATTAAATCCTATCGTGGAAAGGAACATTAGAATATGAGGTGCGCCTCTTACTTTCCCCTCCAGGAGTGTTTGGTGGTGTAGAAACAGGCCAAGTCTTTGTTGTCTTTGATGACATTCATCCTCTGGCAAGATCTGCAATACAGGAGAACAAGGTCAAGGGAGACAGACACAAAGGGATGATGAAATAGGCTTTTTAGAGTCTTGCTTTAGTGTCACTTCAATGAGTACATACAGGTGGCAATGGACGCGAGGCAACGTTAATTTAAGCAAATGGCAGAAAGCATAGACTGGCCTACGGTCTGCAAATTCAACTACGCGTGAAGAGCACAGGTCAATGGGAGGGAGGGATTCGCGTCCTATTGCTATCTAAAGTAGTCATGTGAGTTGGGAGCAGAGAAGAGTCAGCTGGATAACCAAAAGCTTGTTATATTGAGAAGTTACACAGGACCACCCGGACCTTAAAGACATTAATGCACATTATGTCACACACGGTCCAAAAATACTGCCACACACAATTCACACTGTTGGATCATATTCTACACCTCACATCGAAATCCTTGTTGACACTCCCTGTGCTGGCTGGGAGAGTCCTGTGACCGTTGCGTCGCTGGCAAACTCTGTGGCACTAAACAAACTAAACAGTGTTGAACAGAAAATGAGAGTCAAATTGAAAACAGACGGAGGTGATACTCTCTGACTGATAGATACGGTCTCAACAGCAGTCACAGCAACAAACAAAACAAAAAGCAGCCTTTGAGCCAATCAGGTCAGCATACAAAAAGAATGTGTTGGTCATCTTCACAAAACAATGAAGCCGGACACCATTGCCACGTTGCATGCACAAGCGTGCTGCTTTTTGTTTTGTTTGTTGCTGTGACTGCTGTTGAGACAGTATCTATCAGTCAGAGAGTATCAACTCTGTCTGTTGCATGTCATTCAATCATTTCATCCCAACTGCTCATGCACGTCAACGGACTTCTGCGTAGTCAGGCTCTAAAAAAATTACTTGGTTCTATTTGAGATGCTTGACGCTCTGAAAGTGCCACCTCTCCCATCTACTAATTGGTTTTCACAGGCATACTAACCCACATGGGTGATTGAAAGATGAGCGAGGAGAGATTAATCAAAGAAAACATGGGAAACCTAGTTAGTTATCTGTGGATTAATTGTTGGGAGTATAGAGAACACACGATTTTGTATGACTAAAATGGGTGAAAATTCTACAAAGATCCAGCTAAAAAGATATACTTCAGTACTTGTGTTGAGAATACTAGACCTATGTGGATTGTAACTAAGCTATCATGCACACACCACCGAAATCACAGAAAGTCACTCGATAAAAAACAGCAACTAGTAGTAACTAGTAAACAGACAGACAGAGACCAACAGACAAACAAATAGTACAGTACAGTAAGACAGTAGCAGTAGACTAGTAGTAAATTGTGCCCAGAGAGCAGTAGTAACCTCTCACTCTTGGTTGCTGCGCTGTCAGTGTTATACAGAGGGAACCTGTTTCAGCCCTCTGCCCAGATAACCTGGAAATAAATGACTGCTCTTTTTCTTCCTCTCCGTGTCAGCCTGCAGCAAGGGGCAGCGAAATAAGTCAAGTTTGCCCCCAAGAGATAAGTTGAATCCTTCTTAAATGGTAAGATTAAATCAGAGGAGAAGTATATCATACAAAGTTCCAAGGCAACATATATGATGGGTGCTCTTCACTCTGAATCACCACTAACACATACTGTAACAAATCAGACAGGAGCTAGCTGACCAATCCTTAAGTTAGTCATCAATCTTCCTCTGAAAGAGAACCAGAGTTAAAACCATTAAGCCAAAAACATTTCTGAATCTGAGCACATTTTTTTAATGCATCAAACCCTTCCCCCTAATGAATTTAATCAAGCGCACACAGGTGGAATTTAACAATAGGGACCTACGTTTGCAATGGGCATTGAGGTTACCACGTGCTCTGCACTCCTCTCAAAGGCCATGCAGTTTAATTCTGTAACTGTGATGAGGGGTATAAAAAGCCAGCCCAGATTCCCGGATGTAGTCATGTGAGATGGCCCTTCCCAGCTTTTCCTGTGGATTAAGCTTGGACGATATATAATTTACACCATATACCCTCACAGTGGCTGCGGGCTACACCACTGCTTAGAACTATAAGAAATCTAAGATGCATCAAATAAAAGATATCCAGCTCAGGGCTCCATCTATGAATTTGGTTCACTAACTTACTAGCTAAGTGGCTAGATGTCAAGATCAAGCTTCATGGTTACAGCAGACATTCAATCCCCTCCTAGAGAGAGAGCGAGAGTGAGCAAGTATGTCAAGAGTATATGGACACCTGCTCATCGAACATCTCATTCCAAAATCATGGCCATTAGTATGGAGTTGGTCCCCCATTTGCTGAAATAACAACCTCTCCTCTTCTGGAAAGGCTTTCCACTAGATGTTGGAACATTGCTACGGGGACTTGCTTCCATTCAGCCACAAGAGCATTAGTGAAGTTAGGCACTGATGTTGAGCGATTAGGCCTGGCTCGTAGTCTGTATTCCTATTCATCCAAAACCATTTCTGTATGGACCTCCGTTGAGCACGGGGACATTGTCATGCTGAAACAGGATAGGTCCTTCCCCAAACTGTTGCCACAAAGTTGGAAGCACAGAATCGTCTAGAATGTCATTGTATCCTGTAGCGTTAAGATTTCCCTTCACTGGAACTAAGGGGCCTAGCCAGAACCATGAAAAACAGCCCCAGACCATTATTCCTCCTGCAAACTTTACAGTTGGCACTATGCATTGGGGCAGGTAGCATTCTACTGGAATCCACCAAACCCAGATTTGTCTATCAGACTGCCAGATGGTGAAGCGTGATTTAGCACTCCAGAGAATGTGTTTCCACTGATCCAGGATCCAATGGCAGCGAGCTTTACACCACTCAAGCCGACGCTTGGCATTGCACATGGTGATCTTAGGCTCGTGTGCGGCTGCTCTGCCATGGAAACCTATTTCATGAAGCTCCCAAAGAAACAGTTCTTATGCTGACGTTGCTTCCACAGGGAGTTTGGAACTCGGTTTTCAGTTTTGCAACAGAGGACAGACAATTTTTTACACGCTACTCGCTTCAGCACTCACCGGTCCCATTCTCTGAGTTTGTGTGGCCTACCACTTTGTGGCTGAGCCATTGTTGCTCCTAGACATTAACACTTCACAATAACAACACTTACAGTTGACCGGGGCAGCTCTAGCAGGGCAGGAATGTAATAAACTGACTTATTGGCAAGGTTGCAGGCTATGACGGTGCCACGTTGAAAGTCACAAGCTCTTCAGTAAGGCCATTCTACTGCCGATGTTTGTCTATGGAGATGGTGAAATAGCCGAATCCACAAATTTGAAGGGGTGTTAACATACTTGTGTGATAGATATAGCACCCCTTGTGGGCACATTCGGTAATACCTTATTTTTCTGGATCAGAAAGCGGCTTTGGTGGTAGGTGTCGCAATGAATACATTTTCTACATACTTTATATCTGATCAGTCGTTTGTTTACACTGAAAGTATTTTTTTCTAACCCCCCCCCCCAAAAAAATAGTACTTCAATTTGCCAAGGGAGGATACAAACACAATCAACAAGGCAGAGCAGCAAATGGATCCTACGCTGCCTCATACGACCTGTGAGGCAGTGTATGGTTTTTCCAAGCAGTGAGTGCACAGTGATGACTCCGCAGAGCCTCTCTGAACGCTGAGTGACTGTGTAACCTGCCTTCATGTGACATTTGAATGTGCAATAACACAAAATGATTGGAGTTCTGCACAAGATTGAATGATAAATGCAAATGCTGCAGATATAACAAATGATGTAAGTTATGGGAATAAAGAGTCAAATCTTACAACTTTTAATTGTTTTTGTCTGAAAGGAAGACAGTCAGCAAGCCAGGACCCTGGTGTAACAAAACTTCTCCCCATGTCTTGATCCTCACTTGCTAGATTTGTCTTACAAACAGAGCTTTCCTGGATGGCACATGGAACGGTTTGAAACAAAACTTGAACTTTGGGGAAATTCTCAGATAAGCCCAGATCAAAGGGGAAAATACATGCATATAAATGACTGATGATAGCTAACATAATAACACTGTTACCGATGACAAAAAGCCTGGCTTTACACACTTGAGGTTTGAGAACTATGTGCCTCAACATTTCCACTGGGGTTCTTTCAATATTAGCAGTTGGGAATGATGCAGCAACTGTTAACTTTAGGGAAAAGGGTATTGTGATCCTTGTTCACCACAGTTGCATAGCATCCATGCAATCAATGACTAGGCCTAATGGATCTCAGCCTTTGTTGTGGATATAAGCTTATGTGTCTGATTTACTGAAAATGGTGCTAGTGAGAATCAAGACAAGGCTACCTTTAATCTTGGATAACGGATGGATGTAGCTAACCTTCTTTTGGTCTACAACAAATTTGATATTGACAGATATTGTTCTCCAAATTCATTGTTGCCACTAACTTACAAGGACGCAAAATCACCTACACAACGTTACTGATAACGCAGAAGCAAAATAATGTAGTAGCTAGAAGTAGAAAAAAACAATGCATGACAGCCACAACCAAGTGAGGTCAGCCTGAGAATGTAGATGCTGCTATCAAATTCAACGTTTGATTACTAAATGCATTTCATTGTACATATCACACAGGTCATGACCAAAACAACAAACACCTTGCCAGACGTAGCTGAGTTTACGCAACTCTACGATATAACGTTACATCTCGATGGAAGATATCCAAATGACATGGATCCAAGTTAAACTAACGTAGAGTTATGCTAGACGTTGACAACTTCCGTTAGAAAAACTAGTTAGATGCTTTCGTAGACACAATGAAAGATAATGTATATATGGGTGTCTAATTTGATAAATAACTGCTGACTCACTTTAACCACACCCCGTTTGCCAGTCGCGGTGTATTTGTCTTTGCTTTGGTAACGTTAGCAAGCTAAAGGCTAGTAGGGCCACATTCAAGTGCAGCTCTAGCTGGCCAAGTTGGAAGGATACAGGATAGAGACGAGACCTAGTAAAGACGGAAGCCGAAATGGCCATTTCAGTGATACACATTGTAAATATCTCATGACAAGCGACGCCTACAACTGTCGCAATGGTTTTATTTTTATCAACACACACTTCAACTGGATGTGCTTTTCACCAAAGAGGGAAGCTAGCAAACTGTATACAGTAGGTCAGCCATGCTTAGCAAGGGTTCTGTGTAATTTACACGGAGGTGCAGTCGCAGATTAATTTACCTGTTTGTTCGCGACCAGATTTGATTATTTTCCGAACCTCAACCCCCGACACTCCCAGATGCGTGGCTGTTGTGTTTCTGTTTTGCCAACCCGATGATGTTGCTGTTCAATTGCGCTTTCAATGCTTAGGATGCTGCCATATTCCTGACAGGCGAAAGCGCACGCGCGAAACCTAGGTTTTGATTAATGCCGCTAAAGTCAGAAGTGACTATTCATAGCAGTTTAGGGCAATTAACGTAGCAGGTTAGGATAATTCGGTCAAGGCTTGGAAAAGAGTTCGGGTTATATGCACCTTTTTGACGTCACGTTAACATTCGCGGCATCCCTTCTAGACATGACCAGAAACCTGCCTGTCATGAGTGTGTCAGCTGATGTGTCAGCTGATTGGTTTGTTGGCTATAAGCCCAGATCTAGGATCAGCATCATACCAAAGAGTGTAATATCGCGTTCAAAACAATTGGGAACTCGGAAATCTCTGACTTCAGTGCGTTCAACGCAACTGGGAACTCGAAAAACGGTCGTCCAACTCCGGTTTTCCGGCTTGCTGCCCGAAGCTCACCAACGTCATGATTTGACGTCGTTTTTCCCGAGTTCCCGTTTGTCTTGAAAGCACCATCTTTCTAGAGCGCCGACTTTCAGGCCTGAAGATAAATGACGTCATGATTTGACCTCGTATTTTTGGGGAGTTCACAGTTGTCTTGAATGCACCGTAAGCCTTTTGTATTGAGAGCAATACATATACTGAACAAAAATATAAACGCAACATGCAACAATTTCAAGATGTTACTGAGTTACAGGTCATATGATGAATTCAGTCATTTGAAATAAATTCATTAGGCCCTAATATATGGATTTCACATGACTGGGAATACAGATGCATATGTTGGTTAAAGATACTGTTAAAAAAAATGATGGTCCTCAGGATCTCATCATAGTATTTTTGTGCATTCAAATTGCTATCGATAAATGATGTTCGTTGTCCGTAGCTGATGCCTGCCCATACCATAACCCCACCGCCACCATCGGGTACTCTTTTCACAACGTTGACATCAGCAAACCGCTGACCCACACAATGCCATACACATGGTCTGTGGTTGTGAGGCTGGTTGGATGTACTTCCAAATTCTCTAAAATTACATTAGAGGCGGTAGAGAAATGAACATTAAATTCTCTGGCAACAGCTCTGGTGGACATACCTGCAGTCAGTATGCCAATTGCCCGCTCGCTCAAAACTTGAGACATCTGTGGCAAAGTGTTGTGTGATAAAGCTGCATATTTTAGAGTGGCCTTTTATTTTTCCCAGCACAAGGTGCACCTGTGTAATGATCATGCCGTTTAATCAGCTTCTTGATATGCCACACCTGTCAGGTGGATGGATTATCTTGGCAAAAGACAAATGCTCACTAACAGGGATGTAAACAAATTTGTGCACAAAATTTGAGATAAATATTTTTTTTGCATATGGAACACAATATTGCATATGGAACATTTCAGGATCTTTTATTTCAGCTCATGAAACATGGGACCAACACTTTACATGTTGCATTTATATTTTTGTTCACTGTATAACTGACCTTAAATTCGCAAATAAACAGTAAACCCAAAGAATTAGCAGAAAGACGCCTTCCAAATTAAAACGGTACATCACTTTTCCTCTCTACCCGACCACCATATAATCTACAAATTACTTTTAATTAAATCATTTTAAACATACGGTACATTTTGGTACATTCACTCCCTGTCATGGTTTTCTCACAATTTCTGAGAATCAGTATAGTAATCACATGCAGGCAGTGGTTTCATCTGTTATTTCTAAAGGGGAATAAAACACAAAATAGGTAAATACATGAAAAGAGACCGAATGGGACAATTTTTTTGCTTTTGTTGTTGTCCTCTGACAACAAAATAAACTGCAAACTTTGAACTGGTGCAAAATAAATTAAGTCTTGCCCACTACTGTTTTCATTCCTGAAACGGTAAAATGTATTTAATCAAGAGTGTTGTAGCGCCCTCTATAGACAGCATCTTGACCCTTCCGCTCAAAGTAGTAACGACAGGATCCACTCTATGTTGTCACAGGTAAAGGTCTAACACACATACAGGCTAGGATTGATGCCATTTATTTACACATGAGTGTGCTATTTAAGATGCAATTGTATCTACTACCTGAAAATGTAATACAGATATGAAATAAGTTGAACCCTCCATCACCTCCCTACTCTATTACAGTACACTCTGATAGAGACCTAATTTGACTTACATATGGCGCAACAAATCTATGTCTTGATCACAAGAACGTCCTCCACAAATGTGCACTCCCAGAACATAGATAAAGAATACAAAAACAGTTAAGTACCATGAAACAATAAAATGACATTTGTCTAGTTTTGACCTCAGTTTGTAGAACTCATGTCAGTCACACTAACAGCCTTGTCAAACCAAATAGCTAGAGATAGCAAACCAAAAGTTTCTAGAATTGTGTCATGTGACAGACTCAGTGTAGTCAATCAAAGTACAGTTGGTCTGTAGTTCACCAAATGTAGTTCTCTAAACAATACAACACAATTCAGCAGTGACCTGCCAGCCAGCTCCTCAAACCGAGACTAGTGTCACCTGGGTCCCATACCATAAAGTGTGATAACTCACCTTGCTTGAATGTAGATGGGAAACATCTTGGCTTCTGTAACTGAGTGGCAGAGTGATGTTGAGAGTGGGACAGGGACACTGAGTGGTCACGTTATGAAGCATCTGATTCAGGGGCCTACCAGTAACCTTGCGCTGCCCATTAGCTAAATAGAATTATAGATAGACACAAGAGGAAAGGGGAGCATTTGGCTTCTATAGGATCCTGCAGAAACAAAATGTACATTGATATCTACAGACTTCAAAGAAAAGAGGCAAGGAGGGAGGCCGAATTAACTTTGACAAACTTTTTATTTTGTTCACATGGAGTCAAATGGGAATGAAAGAACACACGTTGTTCTATTTATATAGCAAATGAATTATTTAGCATCAGATAAACAACTGATAAGGATTTTCCAATCTGCAACAAAAAGTTCATCTCAGGGGCCTGTAAAAGGGTCACATATCACAGAATTAGCTGTGGTTGATAAAATACCTTCAATGTGCTTCTCTGAGCCATTTAGAAAAATAGGGCAGCACAATATGCGTACACACATCATGAGGTCAACATGTCATGTAATAGGCCTAATGTACACTATTTTTATTTACCCTAATGTATTGTCATGAACATTTCATCCTTGAATAATTAATTACACAAATTCAATGACAAAGTTTTATAAAGACCCTCAATGAAGATAAAGGAGGTCATGTTCTTTTGTTTTAAGTTAATGTTTGTTTTTTTGTTATTGGTAATGAAAATATATCGTATAAAGCAGTATATATTACTCGCAAATTGTGTAACGATTCTCGTTGGTGGAAGGAGAGGAGGACCAAAATGCAGCATGGTAAGTGTTCATCATATTTTAATAGAAAAACTGAACACTACACAAAATAACAACAAAGAGAAAACAAAACAGTTCTGCCAGGTGAACCAGACACTAAACAGAAATTAAACACCAACAACCAAAATGGGGAAAACAGGCTACCTAAGTATGATTCTCAATCAGAGACAACGAACGACACCTGCCTCTGATTGAGAACCATACTAGGCCAAACACATAGAAATATAACAACATAGAAAAAAGAACATAGACTACCCACCCCAACTCACGCCCTGACCAACCTAACACAAAGACATAAAAAAGAAACTAAGGTCAGAACGAGACAAATTGCTCATACTGTATATACAGAAACATAGTGTAGTATTTCTTTCTGATTAAAAAAAGAAGAAGAAATCTAGAGAAAGAGTCAAAAATAATAACATCTGACATTAAATCTGATTGAATGTGATGCATCCTATAACTAAGTAACATGTGGCATCATCACCTAGCTCAACCCCCATACACATTGACTTAGTTGCTGAGACATAAAGACACTGATTACACTGGTTCCTGGACCTCCTGACTGACAGTTGGCCTGACCAATCTGTCTTCAACTCTCATTAAATTGCACTGGCATAAATACTCAGCATACACTACATTACTGTCTGGTCTACTCATACCTGCTCCCCAATCCTTACTCCTGACCCACCTGAACTGACCAGGAAAAACTCCAGGCCTTCATTATTAAAGGAGATACACTTCACAGAGCTCAAAAGGTAAGGAATACAGTTAAGGGCTTACTTGGTACATCTATTTCATCATACCCATCTAGTGTGGTGGTTGACAGGAAAAAAATTAAACAGCTGATGTTGCCAATAATTTTGCAGATTTTTTTTTACAAAGAAAATGTATTTACTGAGTGATAATGTAAACACCCATTCTTCCAAACATGCTATTGTCCAATGGATAGATTATCATAATATGAGCAAAAAAAACAGATATTTTAATCTACAAATGGTGTCAGTAGAGGAGGTGTTAAACCTATTGAAGTCATTACCCGATGGTAAATCTACAGGTTATGATCTTATGGACAATTTTTTTACTTCGCTATGCTGCTCCCCAGATTACAGCTCCACTGAAATACATATTTAATTGGTCACTGGAAAAGGGAACATTTGCAAATGTATGGAAGCATGCTAAACTGTCCAATCCCAAAAGACAGCAAAAAAAATTACTCCTGCCAATAATTGACCAAATAGTCTACTCCCTTCACTCAGTCAGATATTGGAAGGTAATTGTGAGAAGACAAATATGGGAGTACATGGAAAATAATGATCTGATTTACAGCCCATCAGCATGCTTATCGCAAAAAAAACATTCCACTATCACTGCATTGGTTGACATGACTGACCAGTGGCTCAATGCTATGGATAATGGCAAGTTTGTACTATTTTTAGATTTTAGTGCAGCATTTGATTTAGTGGATCATGAAATAATTTTGACAAAATGATTGCATTATGGGTTTAAGGAGGCAGCATTGAGTTGGGTACAGTCATATCAAACAGACAGGAAACAGTCCACCTTATCAATGGGTCATTTTCTTTCCCTCCTGCTTTAAACTGTGGAATACCGCAAGGCTGCCTTGGGCCACTTCTTTACATAATATATACCAACGACCTTCCTTATGCCTTATCTGAAACTCAAGATACTATATTTGCAGATGATACTACAATTTTCGACAGCAAGACAATCGGTTCAATAGGTACAGCAAGCTCTACAAGTAGATCTGGGAAATATCAGGGAGTGGGTTTGCCAGAAGAAATTAGTTTTGAACACCAAGAAAACCGGGGTTATGTTGTTCTGTTCCGCCAGGAAAAGGCCAACACAGCATAGGATACAACTAGGTATGTGGGGAGTACAAATTGAGGAATTGGCAGAATGTCACATTCATCATAACAAGGAGACCAAGGGGCAGCGTGATAAGAATACATTCTTCTTTAATGAAAGAGAACCACTGAACAAAGTATACAAAACGACCGTGACGCTATAAAACACGTGTGCTGACAGGCAACTACACAGACAATAACCCACAAAACCAAAATTGCAACCTAAATAGGATCCCCAATCAGAGACAATGATAAACAGCTGTCTCTGATTGGGAACCAATTCAGGCCACCATAGACCTACATATACCTAGACATACCAAAACCCCATCGAATACAAAAAAACCTAGACAAGAAAAACACACATACCACCCTCGTCACACCCTGACCTAACCAAAATAATAAAGAAAACAAAGATGACTAAGGTCAGGGCGTGACACAGAAACCAAGCTACTAGGAATGCAGCTAGACAACTGCCTATCATGGTCATCTCAAATTACTCATCTATGTAAAAAATATATATATATAAAACTGCATGCATTTTCATAAGGATAGCTAAATATTTCCCGGGAAAGATTCTTAAGTAAACAGCCCAAGCTTTATTTGAGAGTCAGGTGAACTACTGTTCTGTGGTCTGGAGAAATGCATCAAAGTTAAATTAGGAGGCTGCAGATTGCACAGAACAAAGCAGCAAGGATTGTTATAAGGTGGAGATATGGTTCTTCTGTTGTAGTCATGCTCAATACTCTTGGTTGGTCATCAGTCAACAAGATAATTGAAAAAAACATGAATATTATTCAATCATAAAGTATCTGTTATGAATAATGAATGTTATATAAGCATATACAGTGGTGGAAAAAGTACTCAATTGTCATACTTGAGTCAAATTAAAGATGCCTTAATAGAAAATGACTCAAGGAAAAGTGAAAGTCACCTAGTAAAATGTTACTTGAGTAAAAGTATACAAGTATTTATATTAAACTATCCAGATGGCACATTTTTCTTGTTTTTTATTGGCAGATAGCCAGGGGCTCACTCCAATACTCAGACAATTTACAAACAAAGCATTTGTGTTTAGTGAGTCCGCCAGATCAGAGCCAGTAGGGATGACCAGGGATGTTCTCTCTAAGTGTGTGAATTGGGCCATTTTCCTGTCAAAATGTAACAAGTACTTTTGGGTTTCAGGGAAAATGTATGGAGTAAAAAGTACATTATTTTCTTTAGGAATGGCAAAAATATGAAGAGTAAAATACAGATACCCCCAAAAAACTACTTAAGTAGGACATTAAAGTTTCTTAACTAAAGTACTTTACACCACTGCAAACTCTATTCACAACAATATTCAGTTGGTAAGAGACAGACATTCAGTAAATACTAGAAATACTGTCCACCATCAATGTGTTATCCAGACAGAAAAGAGAAATGGGAAAAATAACATTTTGAGTTAGAGCAATAAAGACATTTAATCATTTATCTGAGCAAACCAGAAACATATAAATTCAAACAGTAGTTTAGAATCATTTGAATACAATAAATTGGAAGGTTGTGCGGGACTATGGTAGATGAAGGAATCAATCTATCTTTTCAGACTTAAAGTATTTGTGGTCAATACGTCAGTGTATTATACTGTATGTGAAAATGTGATCTTATTATAAATTGTATTTTAATGTTTAAGGACTCTTGGAAGATTAGTCCAAATGGGGACTAAAAGAGATCCTAATAAAATCAAACATGGTTAGAAAAAAAAGAAAACACCTGTCCAACACAAGCATTTCGCTACAATGTGTATGTGACCAATACAATTTTATTTGATTTTGATCTCCCCGTCATCTTCACAGCTCCTCCTCCTGAGTGAGCCTCCTATTTTGCAGCTGCAGTTCCCTTCCTGGTCAGCGGCGGGTAGCAATGAGCTGGTAGTGGCGCGGCACATTAGCGAAGCTGCTGAACTCTGGGCTTAGGTTAATGTTGTCAGGTCCTCCAGGGCAGGAGAAGGAGAAACGCTGCAGCAGAGATACAAGGAACAGAAAGATCTCCATACGAGCCAGAGACTCCCCCACACAGGCACGCTTACCTGCAGAGAAGGCCAAGAAGGCGGGGTTCTTCTGGAAGTTTCCGTTCTGATCCAGAAAGTGATCAGGGTTGAAGGTTGTGGGCGTGACCCAGTGGGCCTGGTCTCTTAGAACAGAGTGAATCATGGGAATTATCACGGTGCCCTGAGGGATATTGTACCCTCGAAATGAGATATTCTTGGTGGCATAGTACGGGATGTTGAACGGGACGATGTCCAGGAAGCGCTGCACCTCATGGATGACAGCGTCTGTGAAGGGAAGGGACTTCCTGTCCTCCATCTGGGGAATGCGTTGTCGTCCAATGACTGTGTCAATCTCCTGCTGCATGTGCACCTGAATGTTGGGGAATTTGATGAGCACTATGAGGGCGTATCTGAGAGTGGTGCTGGTGGTCTCTGTTCCTGCCAGATAGAGGTTCAAGACTGTGGACACCAGGTTCTCATAATGGAACTCAGAGGAGGACACATCCTTCTCCTGGTTGAGTTTGGTAAGGAAGCAGTCTATGAAGTCTCTAGGGTTACCTGGGTCCATGGTTTCCTGGTGCTCATGGATCTTTTTCATCACAAAACCTCTCAGCTCGTCCACCTGGCCGAACACAACTTGCTGCCGACCAGGCAGGCGTTCCATCAGCCAGGGGAAGATGTTGTAGAGCTGTCCCCAGCGGGAGCTTCCAAAGCGCAGTATGGCTGAGAGGATGTTGAGCGAGTGCAGGAAGTTGTCATCCTCGTAGCCGAAGCGCTGGCCGAACACCAGGGAGCAGATGACGTTGGACACTGTGTGACTCAGGAAAGGGTGGAGGTCAAAGGGCACAGCTTTAGTGCCGTCTAGACTGTCTATGAGATGTTGGCTCTCCTCCTGTATCTACTCTTCCATTCTCTTACGGCCCATCCCAAAGTCTCTCAGTGTGGTCAGGGTGAAACGACGCAGCTTGCGCCAACGCTCCCCGTTACTGATGGCCAGGCCATATCCCCTGGTAGCTCAGACCAGAAAGGGGACGGGAGCTCGTCCTATGAAGTCCTCAGCCTGGTCCACCAGAGCCTCCTTGACCGCCTCCTTGACCTCACCAGAGCCTCCTTGACCACCAGCACCACAGCCCGCTGGCGCCCCAAATACACTGTCATCACTGGCCCATTCACACCACTCCACTTGGTGAGCGTCTTGAAGGGGGCCTGTTTGTCCATCTGAAGCAGGTTGCCTAGCAGCGGCAGAGCGTGGGGTCCGGGGGGTAGACGGATATGTCTCTGTCTCCTCAGCAACCACAGTAGAACCAACACCAGGCCGCCCAACACCACGCTACTACACATCTCCATTACTCCGGCAGGCAAAACAAAAACGTGGCTTCTTCTTCTTCTGTATTCTTTTTTAATCCACCTCTTTTATCTACACCTCTCTTTAGTGTTTTCCTTCTCTCAGTGCAGCAGTGGCTGTCTGTCACTGTTGCATGCCTGACTGTGTGTGTGTGTTGAAGATGTTTGCAGAGATAAGGGGGTGTGTTGAAACTTGTCTGGGACAGAGGTAAACAACAGGTCAAATGATTGGCTGCTGTCATACCTCTCCTTGTTTGGGCGGTGTTCGGTGGTCGACGTCATCGGTCTTCTAGCCATCGCTGATCCATTTTTCATTTTCCTTTTGTTTTGTCTCATTTTCCCATACACCTGGTTCTCATTTCCCTCCTTATGTGTTGTGTATTTAACCCTCTGTTCGCCCCATGTCTTTGTGTGGTATTGTTTATTGTAGTGCTTGTGCACATTTTGTTTGACTGGTGCGCGTCGGGTTATTGTGCCCATATTTGGTATGCCGTTGGTTTTACTATTAAACTGCTCCGGCTATTATCAAGTTCTGCTCTCCTGCATCTGACTTCTCTGCCACCAGATACGCACCCCTTACAGCTGCTGACATCACAATCACATGACTGCACCTTGACCCCCAACCAATTTATGCTTCTCAGGCCAATGTAAACAAGGCAGATGACAGTGCAGAAAACCAATAGAGTGGAAAGGACTGATATCTAATACTGTGTCTGTCTAGGTTTTAAAGCGTTATTTTTATTAAACGGAATACAACAAGGATAATAACTAGACAACCATAAACTGAGGACGATGTACATGACAATATTCTGTGGCGTACAGCTGGTCAGCCACCAGGGAGAGACTAGTCGATGCCTGGTGACAGAAGGAGTGTACATCACGAGGTGACGACACCATCTGCTGGATGTGCCAGGTCTCGATGGGCTCTCAGGCCAGGACAAATTGGGGCTGATTGGGAGATGGTGAGTAATCAAGGGCTGATTGCTCACCAGCTGTGCAAGTCCCATAAAGCTGCCAGAAGGGGGGGGAGAGAAAGGACTCCTGTAGGGTTGGGGATGGTTGCAGAGATATGAGGAGGGATTTGAGTTTGTGTGCCCGACAGGCTACAGCAAGGCCCAGAAGACGGTATCCCGGAGAGGGTCTCATGGGAAAGACCTATCCTTTTCTTTTTGATTTATTATTTAAATAAACACCCTTGAAACCAAGCTAATCCTACTGTCCGTGTCTGATCTGTGTAACCATCTTGACCAAACCCCCTGGTCAGCCACAATTCAAAAAGACATACACATATACAGCACATTTTGACAATACAAATCAAATTGTATTAGTCACATGCGCCGAATACAGACCTTACAGTGAAATGCTTACCTACGAGCAGTGAAATGCTTACCTAAAAGTAACACGTAAATAAAGAGCAGCAGTAAAATAACAATAGCTCGACTATACACGGGGGTACATGTACAGAGTCAATGTGCGGGGGCACTGGTTAGTTGAGGTAATATGTACATGTAGGTAGAGTTATTAAAGTGACTATGCGTAGATGATAACAGAAAGCAGCGGTATAAAAGGGTGGGGGCAATGCAAGTAGTCTGGGTAGCCGTTTGATTAGATGTCCTATGGCTTGGGGGTAGAAGATGTTTAGAAGCCTCTTGGACATAGACTTGGTGCTCCGGTACCGCTTGCCATGCATTAGCAGAGAGAACAGTCTATGACTAGGGTGGCTGGAGTCTTTGACAATTTTTAGGGCCTTCCTCTGACACCGCCTGGTATAGAGGTCCTGGATGGCAGGAAGCTTGGCCCCAGTTATGTACTGGGCCGTTCACACTACCCTCTGTAGTGCCTTTCGGTCGGAGGCCGAGCAGTTGCCATACCAGGCAGTGATATAACGAGTCAGGATGCTCTCTGGTGCAGCTGTAGAACCTTTTGAGGATCTGAGGGCCCATACCAAATCTTTTCAGTCTCCTGTGGCGGAATAGATTTTGTCTTGCCATCTTCACGACTGTGTTGGTGTGCTTGGACCATGTTAGTTTGTTGGACACCAAGGAACTTGAAGCTCTCAACCTGCTCCACTACAGCTTCGTCGATGAGAATGGGGGCATGCTCGGTCCTCTTTTTCCTGTAGTCCACAATCATCTTCTTTATCTTGATCACGTTGAGGGAGAGGTTGTTGTTCTGGCCCCACACAGCCAGGTCTCTGACCTCCTCCATATAGGCTGTCTCGTCATTGATCAGGCCTAGCACTGTTGTGTCATTGGCTAACGTAATGATGGTGTTAGGGTCATGCCTGGCCGTGCAGTGAACAGGGAGTACAAGGAGTGAACAGGGAGTACAGGAGGAGACTGAGCAGGCACCCCTAAGGAGCCCCTGTGCTGAGGATCAGCGTGGCGGATGTGTTGTCACCTACCCTTACCACCTGGGGGTGGCTGTCAGGAAGTCATGGCGGGTATCTGTATGGCTTGTTTTTGTGGCTGAGCTCTGCCTAATCGCCCAACATTAGTCCCCGCCCTCACTAAGTCCCCACAGCAATGTTCCATCTAGTGAATGCCTTCCCAGGAGAGTGGAGGCTGTTACAGCAGCAAAGAGGGGACCAACTCCATATTAATGCCCATGATTTTGGAATGAGATGTTCGATGAGTGGGTATCCATGTACTTTTGGTCATGTAGCGTATTATAAAATAGGATTGGTGGAGTTAAAGTCGGAAGTTTACATACACTTAGGTTGGAGTCATTAAAACCAGTTTTTTTTTTTTTTTTTTGGACCCCTTTTTCTCCCCAATTTCGTGGTATCCAATTGTTTAGTAGCTACTATCTTGTCTCATCGCTACAACTCCCGTACGGGCTCGGGAGAGACGAAGGTAGAAAGTCATGCGTCCTCCGATACCCAACCAAGCCGCACTGCTTCTTAACACAGTGCCATCCAACCTGGAAGCCAGCCGCACCAATGTGTCGGAGGAAACACTGTGCACCTGGCAACCTTGGTTAGCGCGCACTGCGCCCGGCCCGCCACAGGAGTCGCTGGTGCGCGATGAGACAAGGATTTCCCTACCGGCCAAACCCTCTCTAACCCAGACGACGCTAGGCCAATTGTGCGTCGCCCCACGGACCTCCCAGTACTTTGTAGATTATTGCATGGTATGCAGAGGGAGGTGTTTTAGTCCAAGGGTCAGCTTATTGATGAGCTTTGAGGGCACTATGGTAGCTGAGCTGTAGTCAATGAATAGCATTCTCACTAAGGTGTTCCTTTTCTCCAGGTGGGAAAGAGCAGTGTGGAGTGCAATAGAGATTGCATCATCTGTGGATCTGTTATGGCGGTATTCAAATTGGAGGTTTCTGGGATAATAGTGTTGATGTCAGCCATGACCAGCCTTTCAAAGCACCTCATGGATACAGATGGTAATTTAGGCAGGTTACCTTAGTGTTCTTGGGCACAGGGACTATGGTGGTCTGCTCAAAACATGTTGGTATTACAGACTCGGACAGGGAGAGGTTGAAAATGTCAGTGAAGACACTTTCCAGTTGGTCAGCGCATGCTCGCTGTACACATCCTGGTAATCTGTCTGGCTCTGTGGCCTCATGAATGTTGACCTGTTTAAAGGTTTTACTCACATTGGCTGATGAGAACGTGATCACAGTCTTCCGGACCAGCTGGTGCTCTCATGCATGTTTCAGTGTTATTTTCCTCGAGGCGAGCATAGAAGTAGATTAGCTCGTCTGGTACACTCGTGTCACTGGGCGGCTCTCGGCTATGCTTCCCTTTGTAGTCTGTAATGGTTTGCAAGCCCTGCCACATTCAATGAACATCAGAGCCGGTGTAGTATGATTTGATCTTAGTCATGTATTGACGCTTTGCTGTTTGATGGTTCGTCGGAGGGCATAGCGGGATTTCTTATAAGCTTCCAGGTTAGAGTCCCGCTCCTTGAAAGCGGCAGCTCTAGCCTTTAGCTCAGTGTGGATGTTGCCTGTAATCCATGGCTTCTGGTTGGGGTATGTACCTATGCTCACTGTGGGGAGGACGTCATCGATGCACTTATTGATGAAGCCAATGACTGAAGTGGTGTACTCCTCAATGCCATCGGAGGAATCCCGGAACATATTCCAGTCTGTGCAAGAAAAACAGTCCTGTATCTTAGCATCTGCTTCATCTGACCACTTTTTTTTATTGATCGAGTCACTGGTGCTTCCTCCTTTAATTTTAGATGGTAAGCAGGAATCATTACTATATGAAATGTCATGGGGACAATCAATTATAAGATAAGCAGACTATGCATATGGAACTTTTTGCCCTCATAGTATTGTGTATTCATTTTATTTCATATTATTCAATAACAATTGCTTTCTAAAAAATAGGCCTACTGAGATTCCCAGCACCATTGCTCAGAATCTCAGACATTCTTTAATGCTGTTTTTTGGTTTCTAGTGGCAATTGTACTTACTAAGATTAATTTGGTGCCTAACAAATTGTATAAACAGGTTCAGTATTAGAAAGAACTTTGTTTTTTAAATATTACTATTTCACAGAGCAGCAGTATTGTTTTGTTAATTGAGGGAATATGAACATTGAGGTCACCCAAGACGATAATTTTGGGGTTAATTAATACTTTGATGGAATGATGGTAAAACCCGTCTTGAACCTGTAACCAAAATGAAACTACTGTCAGACAGTACCAAAACCTATGCATTAGGCCTATATCCTCTTCATTACAGAACCTGCATTTTGAATCTTGCTTAAAACCTGTTAGGGGGCAGTATAGGGGGCAGTATTTTCACGTTCGGATGAAAAGCATGCCCAGAGTAATCTGCCTGCTACTCAGGCCCAGAAGCTAATATATGCATATCATTAGTAGATTTGGAACACTCTGACATTTCTAAAACTGTTTGAATGATGTCTGTGAGTATAACAGAACTCATATGGCAGGCGAAAACCTGAGAAATATCCAACCAGGATGTGGGAAATCCTCAACACGGAGGCCCCAACAGGGTTGCGAAGTCTCTTCTTGTACTCCCTGTCACCCACAACTCCAACACCATCATCAAGATTTTTGATGACACAACGGTGGTAGACCTGATCACCAATGACGATGAGACAGCCTATAGGGATTAGGTCAGAAACCTGGTAGTGTGGTGCCAGGACAACAACCTCTCCCTCAATGTGGACAAGACAAAGGAGCTTATCGTGGACTGCAGGAAATGCAGGGCCGAACACCATTCACATCGAGAGCTTCAAGTTCCTCGGTGTCGACATCGCTAAGGCCCTATCCTGGTCCAAACACACCAACACAGTCATGAAGAGGGCACGACAAAGTCTCTTCTCCCTCAGGAGCCTGAAAAGATTTGGCATGGGCCCTTAGATCCTGAAAACGTTATACAGCTGCACCATTGAGAGCATATTGACTGACGGCATCACTGCACCGCATGGTGCTACAGAGGGTAGTGCGTATGGCCCAGTACATCACTAGGGCCGTACTCCCTGCCATGCAGGACCTCTACACCAGGCAGTGTCAGAGGAAAGCCCTAAACATTTAAAGACTCCAGCCACCTAAGTCATAGACTGCTCTCTCTGCTACCACACGGCAAACAGTGCCGGATTGGGACCAATAGGCATCTGAACAGCTTCAACCCCCAAGCCATTAGACTGCTAAATAGTTAATAACTTTTTGACTCTATGCACACACACTGGACTGTACACACACATACTCACACATAGGGTGCGTTTGAAAATTCAAACTGGTTATCTACTCCGATTTCAGAGCACTCTCGTCTGAGTGTGCCGGAGCGCAGAATAACAGAAGCATTTACAAACAGGCAACATCCATTGAATATGACCGGTCATAGCAAAAACATCAGCAAAAAAAATAAAATCAATTCTTGCCAGCAGGACAGTTAGTCACCAACGCTCTAGATAACATGAAAACAGCATAACCGGCTCTGCTAGGGTGAGTAAAATGGTCAGAGTGAGGTGTTCTTTCTTTTGTGTCTGGAAGCTAGCCATCTTTAGCCAGTTAGCTTGGGTGCTTGACTGCCGTTCTGAGGTCAGAACTCTTGGATTAGTGTGCACTCAGAACGCTCCGACAGCGAAATGCTCTGAATTTACTGATGGACAATCTGACAATGCTCTGAATTTACAAACACCCAGAGCAAACTCTGAGCACACTCTGGCACTCCAGGGTGAATTTCAAATCAAATCAAATTGTATTGGTCACATACATGGATAGCAGATGTTATTGCGAGTGTATCGAAATGCTTGTGCTTCTAGTTCCGACAGTGCAGCAATATCTAAGTAATCTAACAATTCCACAACTACCTAATACACACAAATCTAAGTAATGGAATAAGAATATTTACATATAAATATGGATGAGCAATGACCGAGGGCATAGTTTCACTGACACTCCAACACATACAGACACACTCATTCACATTAACACGTACACACATTCGCCACACACACACTTACATACTCATCAAATACGCTGCTGCTACTGTATTATCTATCCTGTTGCCTTGTCACTTTACCCCTACCTATATATCTCCATTTCCTCATACCCCTGCACATTGACTCTGTACTGGTACCCCATGTACAGTGCTACAAAGTATTAAGTTAAAGGTGCTGAATAATTTTGCACGCCCAATTTTTCAGTTTTTGATTTGTTAAAAAAGTTTGAAATATCCAATAAATGTCGTTCCACTTCATGATTGTGTCCCACTTGTTGTTGATTCTTCACATAAAAAAATACAGTTTTATATCTTTATGTTTGAAGCCTGAAATGTGGCATAAGGTCGCAAAGTTCAAGGGGGCCGAATACTTTCGCAAGGCACTGTATATAACTGAAATTTACACAAGTATTCAGACACTTTTCTCAGTACTTTGTTGAAGGACCTTTGGCTGCAATTACAGCCGTGAGTCTTCTTGGGTATTACGCTACAAGCTTGGCACAACTGTATTTGGGGAGTTTCTCCCATTCTTCTCTGCAGATCCTCTCATGCTCTGTCAGGCTGCACAGCTATTTACAGGTCTCTGCAGAGACGTTTGATCGGGGCTCGTCCGGACTCTGACTGGGCCACTCAAGAACATTCAGAGACTTTCCCAAAGCCACTCCTGCATTGTCTTGGCTGTGTGCTTGGATCGTTGTCCTGTTGGAAGGTGAACCTTCGCCCCAGTCTGAGGTCCTGAGTGTTTTCATCAAGGATCTCTCTCTTACTTTGCTCCGTTCATCATTCCCTCGATCCTGACTAGTCTCCTAGTCCCGGCCACTGATTTCATCAGACCACAGAGAATGTTGTTTTTCATGGTCCGAGTCCTTTAGGTGCTTTTTGTCAAACTCCAAGCGGGCTGTCATGTGCATTTTTACTGAGGAGTGGCTTCAGTCTGGCCACTCTACCACAAAGGCCTGATTGGTGGAGACCTTCAGAGATGGTTGTCCTTCTGGAAGGTTCTCCCATCTCCACAGAGGAACTCTGGAGCTATGTCAAGAGTGACCATCGGGTTCTTTGTCACCTGCCTTATCAAGGCCCTTCTCCCCTGATAGTTCAGTACGGCCGGATGACCAGCTCCAGGAAGAGTCTTGGTGGTTCCAAACTTCTTACATTTTAAGAATGATGGAGGCCACTGTGTTCTTGGGGACCTTCAATGCTGCAGAAATGTTTTGGTACCCTTCCCCAGATCTGTGCCTCGACACAATCCTGTCTCGGAGCTCTATGGAAAATTCCTTCGATTTCATGGCTGGGTTTTTGCTCTGACATGCACAGTCAACTGTGGTACCTTATATAGACAGGTGTATGCCTTTCCAAATCATGTCCAATCAATTGAATTTACCACAGGTGGACGCCAATGAAGTTGTGAAACATTTCAAGGATGATCAATAAAAACAGGATGCACCTGAGCTCAATGTCGAGTCTCATAGCAAAGGGTCTGAATATTTATGTAAATAAGATATTCAAGTTTTTATATTTTTATAAATTTGCAAACATTTATAAAAACTGTTTTTCGCTTTTTCATTATGCGGTAATTGTGTGTAGATTGATGAGGAAAACAATTCATGAATACATTTTAGAATATGGCTCTAACGTAACAAAATGCGGAAAAAGTGAAGTGGTCTGAATACTTTCCGAATGTACTGTATAGCCCCTCGAGTCATTTAATAGAATGCATAGAAATAGAAATGCTAACCCAACAAGGAACTTCTTCTATGGTTGAACGTGCTCCATGGTTACCAACGCAATGACGCTTTTCCGTATCCAAGACATCTCCAGCGCTGAAGAGGCGAGCTAGTTGATATAATATTTTCAGATATCACCGTCAATTAACATAGACAGTTAAAAGCGTTGTGTAACTATTCGTTTGTCTAGCCAGTTAACATAACAATTAGCAGTAAAAGATTCGGGTGTTTGGCGTCAACAATGGTGAGTACATTAGCAAGCTAAGCTACTTTAGCCCAGCTAACGTTAGCTAGCTAGCTTATGTATCTAGCAACATGATATGACCAGCTTGCTGGTGTGGATTTAGCAAGGGATCAAATCAAATTGTAATTCGGCGCATGTGACGAATACAACGGGTGTAATGTTAGACTTAACCGTGAAATTATTGCTTACGAGCCCTTCCCAACGATGTAGAGTTTAAAAAAATAATAATTCAAAGAAAAATAGTAACTAACACAAGAGGAATACAATTACCCAAGAATTGAGCTATATAGTTACGAGTACCAAATCAATGTGTATGCGGGATTTGAGGTAGATATACATGAGTCATGTCATGAAGGCAGGGTAAAGTGACTAACGACGTTAACGTTAGGCATCAGGATACAGTAGACATAACTCGAGTAAAATAAAGAACAGAGTAGCAGCATTATGCTTTGTGACGTCTAGTGCGCGAACAATCTCTGTAATCGATGCGGTCGTCTGCACGGATAGTTAGCTTGCTGACGTTAGTTTAGTCAGTGAGTAGCGAAATTGTAAACATTCGCTAGCTAGACCTCTAGAATGTACTATGGCGTTTCCATGACGACGCAGCGCTGCATGCTAATTAGCTAGAGTTTCCACTAATTGCCACAGTCAAAATGGACTATATCGTAAAAATGTAGGAAAACTCAAATGAGCTATTTGGTCTTAATTTAAGGTTAGGCATAAAGTTAGTAGTGTGGTTAAGAATGGGGTTAGGATTAAAATCCTATTTGAAGTAGAGAAATTGTTCGATATTGTGCTTGAAACAGTAACTTAACCTGAAGAGGGCCACAACCACAGATCCGTCTTCTAGTTTATGTTACTTAGCTGGAAATTGACATCCATCCCTGCCCCTCTTTCTATCTCCTTGAAGGCTGAGTTTGGTTTCAATGAGCACCATCAGAATGAGGCCATCAACTACATGCGCTTTGCACGCTCCAAGAGGATCATCAGACTCAAGACCATTGACTCCTGCTTCGAGGACCTTAAAGACAGCAGGTGTTGTATCACACAATTTTAGTTTTTTTTAAATCACAGCTAGCCAACAATGTTTGTTAGAGGAATGCAAGTCTGTCTTTTTAGGACAGCTTTGAAGGGTATTTGTGTGTATCTCCAAAGAAGAAGTTCCCCCACAGGGAGAAAGAGTTATTCTATTTATATTCTATTATAGGCTAGTGGAGGAGACATTCACAGTGGACGAGGTGCGGGACATGCTGGACGGGCTGCAGCTGGTTGTGCGAGGGGAGGTGGAGACAGAGCTCATCAACACGGCCCACACCAACGTGCTGCTGCTTCGGCAGCTCTTCTCCCAGGCTGAAAAGTTCTACCTCCGTCTGCAGACTGACATATCGGAGCTGGAGAACAGGTGGGCTGTGGGGAGGGGTGGGATGGCTCGGAAGTGGACTGTGGGGATGAGGGGGGGCTTCAAGGACAGGCTGAAGCCCATTTTGCGGCTCAGTTGGTAGAGCGTGGCGCTTGCAATACCAGGGTTATGGGTTCGATTCCCACGGGGGACCAGTACAAAAATGTATGCACTCCTAACTGTAAGTTGCTCTGGATAAGAGCGTCTGCTTAGTGACTAAAATGTAAAAGAGTAGGTAGTACTGAGAATTAGGGAGTGTATGTGAAGGTATATTTCAGTTTAACATTGGAAACTAGCTGGTGGCTCAATGAATCTCAATAGCGCACTTCCTAAATCTAAACTCAGACTTAAGGCTATTGAAGCAATTACGCAATGGGTTAATAGCAGTTAGGTGGTTTCTCTCACTTCACTACACTTTTCCCCCAACAATACAATGAAGTGGGTGGGTGAGGTTAAAAAGACCCTTCCCTCACACTCACTGCTTCACTCTGAGGATGGATCTGAACTTGCTACTGGGGCACAGGAACATGCCGCTTTGAAATGTATAACATGGCTCTGTGATGTGGAGTACATTTCCAGGCCGAGGGACTGTGTTAATGGGTCTTTTAGAGAGGGAGGAGAAAGCCATTCCTTTTACAGTCCCAACTTTTTGATGTTGAAAAACTGACAGTCCATCAGCAATGTAGAATGGGGACAGTGAATACATGGCAAATTGTATTAGAGAGACCATTTTCGTACTTTACGAACAAAACTTTGATTTGCCTCTAAGGATATTGTGAGGTTTTTGTGAGATTGGTACATGAGTGTGAGGGAATGAGAGAGATTGGTTTAATTCAATTTTTCTAACAATTTGGGTCTTTGTTTGTATTTGCCATCTAACATCTGCTGATTTGAGAATATTAACCAGCTGTGTTTAAACTACATTTGACCTTTATTACACGGACACCAGTCATAGTACAAAAACAAAACATACCAAATCAAGCCTGTGCTTTTGTAGATTATGTTTTTGTGTTTCTATTATGTCTACAGTCACTCAATAAGATAATTTACCAAGCCCCTGAAGGTGGTCCGTAGGCCTCAATCCCGTGTGGCTGTTAGCAGGGTGTCAGAAGCAGGGAATACGCCCATAGTAGCCAAAGAGCTACATGCATTCTGCAGCTTTTTCAAACCAGATATAAGCGTGTAGCGGGGTGCTTTCTTTATCACAGACATTTATTTAAACTATCTTCAGGAGGATAACAATTGTGTTTTATTTTTCTTCTTAAAGATACATACAGTAACTGCCAGGTGGCTGCTTCCCTGTACTCCACGTCAAATGTTTTGCACAATGTTATTCTGTTGATCTCTTTCATAAAGAAACATGCTAAGCTGTTAGGCCAGTTGTCCCCTACTTTCAGAAGCCCAATGAGTCAGTACACTCAATGAAACTCACTTTATGGTATCAAACATTGTCATTACTCTGGTTCGTTTATAAGCTATAAATGTGCCTAAAAGTATAAAATGTTCAAAAAAAATGTTTCTCTCTTTTTCTCATCTCCTTTGCTCTTTTTCATTTTCTACAGAGAGTTGTTAGAGCAAGTGGCTGAGTTTGAGAATACTGAGTTTAAAAACCCAAATAAGGTGAGTGCCCAACCACTTTGAACTATTTCCCCTTTATAAAAAAGAAGTGTGCATGTATTACATGTTTAGGGTTAGGGCTGAAATGTTGCACTTTCATAAAATACACAGCACTTGAATCGTATCACAATTGGAAATGGCAGACCTTTTTAAGTGAATGTTTTAAGTCCATGTTATCAAGGTAATGGACAGCTGACAACATATATTGATGCCATTTATTGATGGGAGAGTATGTGCTCACTTACATGCCTTACTTCCTTACCCAGACTAACCAAGAAATTAGCAAGCCCAAGTTAGCACCGCTGAATGAAGGTGGGGTATCTGAACTTCTCAACAAGGTAAGGTACTCAAACCTCATCTGGTAGTACAGATGTATTTTGTAATAGCACCAGCTCAGCAGCTATATCACCAGCCATCTCATCAACTGTTTCTTCACATTGGTTTTTCATCAGGAGATATCAAGGCTACAAGAGGAAAATAATAAGCTCAAAGGCAGGCTCCGGACTTTGGAAACCCAGGTACCTTACCCATCTGAATCCATAAAGTGTATTTCTGATTGACATGTTCTTACTTAGTTATGACGTTGCTTATCAATGGTGTGGTACTGTAGATTTGGACATAATTTTGTCAAGTTCTGTACCTGATCACTTCCATGATCATGATTAGTTTATAATGGAACGACAATATTCACCTGAAATACTCCTGATTTCCTAGTAACCACAGAACAATCATGAGCTGCTTGTCTGCTAGAGTGGAATGGATAGCCGACCAACTGCCTGGTTGGTTATTTGGGTAGCTATTTCCTCGGAGAGGGGTTTGGAAGGGGCTCCTTTTCATTTTGAACTCGTCATTAATGTACATAAGTAATAAAATAAAAATAAAAATAATATGCATAGTCTGGAATCCGTGTGTGTAAACTGCGTATTGAGGATTAACATATTCAGGATTTCCATTAAAATGTTGGCAGTGCCATACTCCTAAAATAAACAAATGAAAGACACTGTACTGTAGCAAGCTAGCTATCTGGCTAGAATAGCCTGCTATGTTACTAACTAAGTAAGTTATGTTCTGGTACTCTAGCTATTGCCATTCCAGCTGACAATCAGAGCTTGCATTTCAGAGCAGAGCGTCCAGAGTGAATTTACGAACACACCCTTTAATGCACTCTACTTATTGTAACTTTTGACATCATTGTAATTGTGCTCATGTTTACACCTGACCTTGCTAATTGAATGATCGTATCACTTATATGTTGGTATCACTTATATGCAGTATACTGATTGTTTTTCAGGCCATGGGTGCGTTGGATGAGAAGACCAGGGCGGAGAGAGCTCTCAAAGACTTGCAGAAGGTCAAGGGGGAACAGCAAGTACTGTAGCACCATAAGGGCCATGGGTTCAAGGTTTTGGGTTAACAATATAACAAACAAATCTGGTTCAAAAGGCCATAGAATGACAACTGCAATTAACTTTTCAGTATTTCCTGTTTACTTTCTGATTTTTGTGCATTGTATATTTTTTTTCTTTTTAGTGAAGTTGTCCACATGCTGGACTTGTGTTTATGATGTGTTGAAACTTTTGTCCTGCTTTTTTTCTGAACGATTACTATTATTTAATTTGCTTTCATGGAAATCAACTGGTATGTATCAATCTGACCCTATGCTTTGTGTGTTGAATATATGTCAATCTGAGTGTGCATCTCAAATGGCACCCGATTCCCATAGAGCTCTGATCAAAAGTACTGCACTGTATAGGGAAAAGGGGGCCATTTTAGAACGCGCATAAAAGTTCACCCACTGACATGCTGTGTGTTTCTCCCCAAGATGGCCACCCATTCTCAGGAGATCACTAGTCTGGAGGACACGGTGGCAGCACTGCAGGAAGACTACCAGAAGTCCCTGAGTGTCAACGCTGCCTCCCAAAGAGACCTGCAGGACAACCTGGTGTCTGCCAAACATGACCTGCTCAGGGTACAGGAACAACTGTCCCTGGCAGAGAAGGTACGTGCTTGGCCCGTACCCTATACTGGTACCTACCTGATGCGTTTCACATAAATCCTGTATTGATTTCAACCAATGGACAATTGTGTGAACTTCAGTCTCAAAATACAGTGTTTCCGGAAAGTATTCAGACCCCTTGACTTTTTCCACATTTTATTACGTTACAGCCTTATTCTCAAATTGATGAAATATTTATTTTCCTCATCAATCTACAAACACTACCCCATAATGACAAAGTGAAAACAGGTTTTTAAAAATTATTTACATAAGTATTCAGACCCTTTGCTATGAGACTCGAAATTGAGCTCAGGTGCACTGTTTCCATTGAAAGGCACACACCTGTCTATATAAAGTCCCACAGATGGCAGTACATCTTAGAGCAAAAACCAAGCCATGAGGTCAAAGGAATTGTCCGTAGACCTCCAAGACAGGATTGTGTCGAGGCACAGATCTGGAGAAAGGTACCAAAACATTTCTGCGGCATTGAAGGTCCCCAAAAATACAGTGGCCTCCATCATTCTTAAATGGAGAACCACCAAACCTGCTCAGGACCTCAGACTGGGGCGAAGGTTCACCTTCCAACAGGACAACGACCCTAAGCAGACAGCTAAAACAACACAGGAGTGGCTTCGAGACAAGTCTATGAATGTCATTGAGTGGCCCAGCCACAGCCCAGACTTGAACCAGATCGAACATCTCTGGAGAGACCTAAAAATAGCTGTGCAGTGACGCTCTCCATCCAACCTGACAGATCTTGAGAGGATCTACAGAGAAGAATGGGAGAAACTCTCCAAATCACTATAATCACTGCCAAAGGTGCTTCAACAAAGTACCGAGTAAAGGGTCTGAATTCTTATGTAAATGTTTTTATTTTGAATACATTTGCAATCATTTCTAAAAACCTGTTTTTGCTTTGTCATTATGGGGTATTGTGTGTAAATTAGTGAGGAGGAAAAACAATTTAATCCATTTTAGAACAAGGCTGTAACGTAACAAAAAGTTAAAGGGGGTGAATACTTTCCGAATGTGCTGCATCTGAAGTTATCATTTGAGCTATGGACCCAATTGTATATCTGCCATTTCGAGGTTATCATGCAATTGAGTTGTGTGTGTGTGTAGGAGCTGGACCGGAAGTTCCAACAGACTTCTGCCTACCGCAACATGAAGGAGATCCTCACCAAGAAAAATGAGCAGATCAAGGACATCAGGAAACGGCTTTCAAAGTGAGTCGGTTGATTATTATACAAATTTGTTATGTATGACTGGTTGATTAAGATTCTTCTCCTGAAAGATGATTATGTTTGCAGTTCCTGTCTAACAACCTTCTCTGCTAACAGTTCCAATGTATCAATTCTAGATACGAGTCTGATGAATGAACCCTTTGCATCACACAACAAGACACAAAATGGGGGTTAAAATACACGACAAGAGGGTAGAAATGGCCCAAAACCGGGGACTGTCACTCTGGAGAAGGTTTTTGCCCATTTACCATTTATTCTACCCCACTGCAGGAGCAGGTGCTTTGAACAAAAAATTGAATTGAGAATATCACCTGTAGTTCAGAACCTTTCAGAAGAATTGTATCATCTCGCTGATCCAGCAGCTTTTGTAGTCATTGGCTTTAGGAGATGATTGCGGGGTATTAAGGGTTGGGGGCTAATCGACAGCCTCCTATGGTCAGTCTCACTGGGAGAAGAACCTTGAATGTCTCTGTCCCTCTGCTACTCCGTGCTGTCCCATATCTAGGAGCTGGAGCTTTGTGTGTTTTAGTAGTAGGTTTTCCTCATTGCACTATGCAAGTACTTTCACGTCCTTGACTTGCTGTCTAAAACGGAGGCCTTCTGAATAGGAGAGATATGCTTGAAGCTCTGGTGCTGTCTATATCTGATGGTGATGGGTACATTTTCCCATGACACCAATATAAATGATTGGCTCTTCTCAAGACTGTATAATCTTTTTCAACTATTTCTATGTAGCTGGGGTATCATGCAACATCTGTTTATATGTATTCAGCTGGCGGAATTGAGCTCCAAGTTTTAATGATAGTGAATAGACATGGCTAATGGTACATATTATGAATCGCAGCATAACATTCCAAAATATCTTGAGGGGAAGGTTTTGAGGGAAACGTTTATGTATGATTTGACATGTTTCCTTATTTTTCTTACAATTTTTATCCTGTTTTAGCATGTAAAAATTATTGGAACGATCAGAGGTTGGACCTAAGCAAATGTATAAGTACTTCCCCACACATATAGAATATTTTTATGGGAACAGTGAACTTTTTTGTCCTTAACCCTGATAATAGCCTGGTATCAAGGCATATATTGTATTCCGTCTGGTACCAGGCCAGAGGCATATGTGTGTAATATGACAAAAATTCTATGTTGCTGTCTTTGACGTAATGCTCTTGTAGAGTATGATACACAACCACCTATGTCATATTAGACGTGTATGTGTGATATGTTTGAATTGTTGTGGGGTAATAAAAGCTGTTACCAAAATGTCAGCTTCTTTCACATTTGTTCAAAGTACACCCTGGGACAGAATATAAAAGATGTGGGCCTGCAAGCAGCTATCAGTGTATCACACTACAATGAATGGGATTGGCCTGGATATGGGTGGTGGCAGTGCTGCCTTCTCTATGGGTCGCGGCAGGGTGCTGGGAGCGTGTGCAGCTCTGGCTGTAGCATCTGCTTCTGCAGGGCCCATGCTGGCTCGGGTCTGCTCATGGGCTGCAGAGAAACACACCCTCTCTAAGCTTAACAAGCGCTTCTCAGGCTACATGGCGCAGATATGACCAACGAGCCCAACCGGAGCCACCACGGCTGAGTACGAGACACAGCTGATGGAGTACCGCGGTACACGCATCCGGGGAACCCATGAGATGAAGGCCATGGTAAGAGTCTAACTGCATGTCATCTCTCTGAGAGAAGTGCATGTGTACTTCCCAAATGGTACCCTATTCCCTATATAGTACTCTACTTTTGATCAGGGCCCATAGGGGCCTGGTCGAAAGTAGTGAACTAAAGGGAATAGTGTCATTTGGGATGCTGATGTTTTTTAATTTATTTTAATTTTTTTACAATCTAGCTGTCCCTGCTAAACCAATTTTGAGAAGATGTTTGATTACCTGTCACCTTTTGGTCATGCAGGTATGAATTTGAACAAGGCTGGAAGCATGAAGAGGGTTACTGCAGAATCTATGCTTATAAATATCAGATTTTGTTAAAGATCTCATTCAGCCGTGTTTATCTCGATATCAAATTATTTCTTGATACCTTTACTTTTCAATTAAAATGGTCAAAAATAGCTTCTTAGCTAAGAGCAATTTCTCATCAATAATTTTGCTGGGAGTGATCTGAGTGGGGAGGGGAACATTTAAAATTAGCTGTTATTGGCAGAGAGGTTTGGAACTCCCTTTCTTATTGGTCTATTAACTAATTTATCTCATGGTGATGTCACCAGGCAGGCCAAAACTCCATCCCACCAAAACAGGCTGATATTTCAGGTGGTCTTTTCAAACAGCTCTTACACTAAAAGGGCATTATCATTTAAAAAAATATATAACAGGTAAAAACGTTTTACTGCATTGGCCCTGAATTTCCTGTTCAATTGGACAACAATACCCAATACACTATAACTATCCATCCTGTAGGGTGTTGACATAAGTGGAGGTTGGTGGGAAGCGCTATAGGAGGACTGGCTTATTGTATTGTCTGGAATGGAGTAAATGGAACGATATCATACACATCGAAGATATGGAAACCACATGTTTGACTCCGTTCCAAGTATTACATTCCAGCCATTACAATGACCCCCATCCTCCTATAGCTCCTCCCACCAGCCTCCACTGGTTGACGTGGCCCACGAGATGCTAAACACTCAAGCCTTAAAGGGCAACTGCACTTCCTGATTTGGCCTTGTTTTTAGATGTGGTTCATTAAGAAATGTTAGCGGCTATGATTGATTTCAAACGTGAGTTGGTTTCGGGAGTGGTTTGATGTGGGTGTCTCGTGTATGTGTTGGCAGGTGGGATAAATTAGCCAAATTATTTTGTCAATTAGCTTCACGCCTCATATCCACCAGAGGCATCCGATGGAACGCCAATGGAGTCAATGGAGCAACTCTATGTTGGGGAATGCCGCACTAGGCAGCGATGCGTTCTGTGTGCAGCATATGTTCAACTCGTTCGTTGCTTTAACGTGCGGTGGTACACATGGAAGTACCCACACATATTCCAACTAGCTAGCTTTTATCTAGTTGAAAAGTGAAACATGTAAGTACGGAAAAGACATCCAGCAAAAATAATATGCATCTGATGGTCAGCAGGCGTCAGCTGGCTGGATGGTACCAAATAATAGCCAATCAGAGTTGAGTTTAAAAAGTGTCAAAGAAGCCAGTTTTTGGATTTGGCTTCACACCAATCACATCAAAAGCAACATGTCGTTGACAGAACTTAAATTGTGGCATCTAGTTGTGTCTTCCTCTGATGGCTGGCTAGCTAGCTAAAATGGGCCCTTTCTTAAATGATCCATGGATGGAGATAGGGATTTGGACTTGTGGTTTTACTTAATTCTCCATACTGGCCAATGATTATAACGGTGATTCTGATCCAACCATAAATTATATATTGTGCCTCCTGAGAGGATGGAAGTTCAATATGTAGCTAGAAGCGTGTCCTGTACCAAAGGCCCGAGTCATAGACTGGTTGTCAACATGAAAGAGAGGAGGATGGCATTGGCATTTCTCTACAAGTAGGGTGAGTCAACATGTTTTTTTTTTACACACACACACAGAGAAATCAGAACAATGGACAGGCACATCATATTTAGCATACGTTTACTGGACTAAATCGTTTTTGGTATCTTTTAGTTGTCACTGTATTCGACATAGGGGATTTGATCATGTTGAAGTTGAAATGGTACTGGAATAGTGGAGGCAGCTCCTGTTTTCTTTGTGACTTGCGGTAACCCTCCATGGTTCTAAATCAATAGTTGTTTAGTAGTCCGAAAATGGCGGAAACATTAACTTGCTTGACCATGCTGTAGGTCATAACTGTTTGTTACATGCAATATGCTTTGTGGACTTCACCGGACAGAGGTTGCTCTCTGGTTTTGTGATTAAACAAATGTGTGGTTGAATTTATTCTGGCAATGTGTCTTCTTACTGTCTCGGCGTTGGGGCTATATATCACGGTGGCATACATATGAATCGAACTGGGCAATTATCACAACACGAGTTATAGTATGGCTTTTTGTTTCTGGCTTGGCTTCCAGTGATTTTTACCCATGTACCACTACTGCTGGGGGGGTGGTTTTACAGGAGCTGTTCAGGCAAACTCGGGATCTCGTCCACTGACACGTACATCCCTTCTGCCCTCAAAAAGATAACCTACTACAAAATCAAGGCAGAGCTCAATCAAACTGGAAAAGACATACAATAATTATATTAATGTTATTATTGTAATACCATTCAGATTTATAAATGATATGAATGATATTTGGTACCATATAGTGACTTTCAAAGCCACTGGAATTGTTTTCTGTGAAATACACGCTCTGTCCACTGGGGGTCAGTAGATATGGCTACACCATATAGTTCTGGGCCTGGAGCTGCAAAGCATCTCAGAGTAGGAGTGCTGATATAGGATCTGTCCATGTAATCTTTATCATTCTAGTCTAAATGCTAAAACAGATCATAGCTCAGTACTACTACTCTGAGATGCTTTGTAGATACGGGTGCTGGCTACACATTTAGCACCTTGTGCGGATGAGAATTCCAAGTCAAACTATCTCGACAGGAAGATGAGACATTTTTGTGGAGCAGAGCATTATTCAGCCTTTGAAATCTGAGTAATGAAATTACTATTGCATAGTTACCAAATTTTGAAAAGCAGACCAGGATGACTAGTTACCGAATGAGGATGAAGTGCACTTTCTTTTTATAGAAAATAAATACAAATCAGGGATTCTTGGAAGACTGGACAATCTCCCTTTTCCAAATATTAACAACATTTGAAATATACACTGAGTATACCAAACATTAAGAACACCTGCTCTCTACATGACAGACCAGGTGAAAGCTATGATCCCTTATTGATGTCACTTGTTAAATCCACTTTAATCAAATCAAATTGTATTTCACATGCGGCGAGTACAACAGGTGTAGGTAGACCTACTTACAAGCCCTTAAACAACAATGCAGTTTTGAGAGAAATACAAAAAATATATATTTATTTTAAGCCTTGAAACAATTGAGAGATGGATTGTGTCTGTGTGCCATCAGAGGGTGAATGGGCATGACAAAATATTTGTGCCTTTGAACAGGGTATGGTAGTGCTGGTTTGTGTCAAACTGCAACGCTGCTGGGTTCCTGTGGAATGCTTTCGACACCTTGTAGTTTCCAGAGTTAGTTTCCAATTTGGCATGTTTTTCTAGATTCAGAACATAAAACAACATTTAGAAAGCAAACATCCCTTGGATCTAACACAGCAAATATGTCAATATGTTGCAGAACAGTGATTTACATTTTGTTTTCTTCAGAATATGGACAAAAAGATGAAGGGGGTTAGCCATCAGTGACAGAGTTGACAAGCCATTGAAGGAGTTAACAGCAAATACTAAAAACATACATACTTTTGCCTCTAAAAATACAAGTTCAATACAAACTTTTTGTAAAATATAGAACATTATTATTTTGAAAACCCCAAATAAAAATAGAACCATTCTAGCAGTTCTTTCAGCACAATTACACAAAAATCTGACAGTTGATGTTTTTCTGGAGTTGACAAAAATGTAATTTGTCTTTTTCATTCAAGTGATATGCAAAGTAACAATTTGTTTTTCCTCAGTTGCTTTGACTCTAAAATCGGATAAAAATAAATGTTAACCGAATTAATCAATTAACCAAAATGAATATCTTATCAGGCAGATGGAGTTGACCGTTTATGGTTGTGACAAAGGTGATTTCAATATTGTTTGTTTAAATCTATCAAAAGTAGAGAACTTTACAGACCCTGAGTGGTCTTGTTGCACTACATGTAATGAGGACATGAAGAAGGGTTCCTTATGGTGTAATCAAACCATGTACGAAAGTCAAACAGTGATTCTATGACAGTTTCGGGATGCAGCTGGCAAGCTGATGAGTATCAATGTGTGAAATAAATCCGTGCTAACAGTCACACAGGAAGTGGTTGCTATTGTGTGTCTGCGTGCCAAACTCCCCTGCCGCTGAGGGCACAAACAGCAACTTTCTAGAAACACCCGGGCAACTGTCTGCTTATACACACATCACAGAGATTCACAGCAGCTTCCTGGCCAATTTAAAGACCGGGGACTAAGGGGGTTTTCCAAGGGACTTTTCTCAATTCTAACTCAAAATCAGTGTCAGCTGTAAATTGTTTTTCTTCAGAAATTTGAAGTGAGGTCCTGTTTATGGGAAATAGGGTGCATTGACTGGCTCTTTGATTTTGAAAGACTTTTGGTCACATGGTCATGGTGATTTATGTTGTGTTTCCCAGTTAATTAAACATACTGTATGTTCTAAGATGAGCTAGTGAGTTAACAGAATTATGGTTCTGACCTTCCCCATACTGGACTCCTGCCAAAACCACTTCCTCCCCTCTGTAGAACATGTCCCTGGACAACCTGGTCTCAGAGCGTTTTGTATTATTCTGTATGTGAATCTGAGAAAATCCATTTAGTATGATTATAAGTTTTTCTTATGGTACAGTATGTATTAATTTGTGGATGTCTGTCACCCATTTTGTATGATATGTGACAATTAACCATTTTTATTTGTTACAAAATGTTACACATTTTCTAAAAGTAAAATATTTTACTCGTTTTCATAGCATTAAATATTACGAATTCTAGCTAGGTGGCTAATGTTAGCTAGGCTATGATTAAGGTATTAGGGGAAGGGTTAGCTAAAGGGGTTAGGGCTTAAATTAATAAAACGATGGACAAGGGGACACGTGAACGCAGCATCAGAGCTCTCATTCAATTCCATTCATTCTTTATTCGATTCATACTTCATTGCCAATCGACAAAGGTTGATAGGGAAATGGATAGGAACTCACGTCATTCACCAGTGACAGTGAGGCAATTGGCTGTTGGCTGTCCTTCCAGTTTCCCCATCGAGTTCTTTGGCTTCTCCTCTCTCCACATGTCCAGCTCAACTAGGCCCCCGCCTCCCACGTTGGGAGCCCCGCCAAGCCTGTGGCTCTCTGGCAGAGCTCGCGGCAGGGATGAAGAAACGGGAGAAAATAAACATGTAGTTTGAGATTAAATTGTCACTTCTGAGCTATCAGGAAATGTCTTGCATCATTTCCAAGAACACAGGATGAGATGTTACTATCCTTTGTGCAAGCACTTCCAAGAGTTAATGAACAGTGAGCGTGGTGAAATTTGGGGAGCGCATCGTCAGTAGTGTACCTTTGGTTCCTAGGGTGTTTCGGCCTTTCACACTATACACCCTCCCCAAAGGCGGCCAGCGACAGGGTGATCAATCTTACGCTTGCGTCCCATTCCCAATTAGTCATAGGAGTTGCCTTGTTGTTGATAGCCAACATCCCATGGGACTATGCATGACAGGGGCGTCCTCCTCCCTGAGTCAAGCATTGTTGACCGCATACCTCCTGGCCCTCTCACTTTGGGGCCCAGCTGGGGTCTTTCCTCTTCATCCAGAGCCACTGACTGCTGCCTTCTGCCGCCTCCGATACAGCTTTGATTGCCGAACGCTGGCTCTGGCCCTTAATTCCCAGGTCTCTAAGCAGTCTGGTTGTAGATGTTGCCACAAAACCTCTGCAGCCCACCTCCACCAATATAATTGACAAATTAAATAGTTACCTGTTCCTTTAAAACCACCCTTAGGTTAAAAACATTATTTTAGAACATATCTTTCAGGTATCTGCAAAGACCATGTCTTTCACAGAGACTTCCTATACTTACACAGGTGAGAGAACATTTTGGAAACCACCAGGACAACAGGCATCTATAGTAGTCTCTTACAGGGACAGACTGGGACCAGAAATCAGCCTGGGCATTTCTAACACACCAGCCTATTATAATTTTTTTCCCTTCAGACCTCTACACCGGCCCATTGTTTTCCTCAAGGCCCACATTATTGGCCAAATAATGATAATTATGTGCAAAACAAATAACTTTAGACAGGACCAATGGGCTAAAGATTGTCCAGCCATCTGGCATTTGCCCAAATTGTCCAATGGCCAGCCTGAGGATATGGGTCATTTAATTACTAGGTAATTTATAGATGTCACACCAGCAAAACCACACAACAACTGTTTTTCTCAATATCAATATCTATGCATAACTGTGCTGTGTCATTCTTCTTAGGAAGAGTACCACTCAATTTGCCAAATAAATCTTTGATTTAAGAGCTGATTCTCTGTGCAGTGACAGAGGTGGTGATGAGAGTGACACCAAAGAGGAAGTCGTCACTGGTGAGTCCCTGTAACCAATTTCATTTGACCAGACAGCCAATGTGTTGGTAGACCAATGCTCCAGTACCATGTGGTTTAGGGTTATTGTCTGTTATGAATCACTATGAAGGTGAATCAGTTTCAAGCACTCCGATTATCAGGGTTTCACACAGTATCACCATCAACCACATATTGTTATGTACGTAGGCCTATTACTAATCAGCAATTCTAATGAATAAGGCTTGATGTCATCTCACAAGGGGTTGCTGGGACTCACAATGCTTTCTTTCTACAGAACCCACTCTGAGACCACCACTAACACGTCTGATGCGGAGTCTGAGTCCTAGAGTTCAGAGTTCAGACCTAAGCAGCACAGCATGGTGACCCTATATAACCAATACACTCTGCTTCATTTCATTGTGTTCTGGTGAATAGCAAGATGTCTGTTAGAATGTCCATAATGCATGCAGAATGTAGATGTGGTGTTTCCTTCTGTGTGATTTGAATAGTTTATGCAAGAAGCCCAATATCATTTGGTGACTGGCTTTGTCATATTTAAGTATCAGTGTGTGTGTGTGTGTGTGTGTGTGTGTGTGTGTGTGTGGATGGGTGCATGTGTTTTCAAGCATTATTCGAGTTTAACAGAGAGGTCTGTCCTGAGGTTGCACAGGTGTTCGCAGCTACCATGCAGGTTACAGCTCCAGTAACACTGCTTTGCCATGTGTCAGTTGGAACTGATGTCACCACCAACACCTCTCTTGTCTGTCACTTTATTCAAGAGTTTGTTTTCATAGGCACCCTGAAGCATCCTTAGCCCAGCTTACAGCCATGGCTGTTTCACTTTGCCTCTTTGTGGTCCAAACCGAGAAACGCAACCTGAAAGAGGAGACTGGTAGCTACTCTCAACCGCCAGCATCTCACCCCTGGGTCCTATGAGAAACCTGAGACAGAAACTGCTACATCAAGTTGGGTAGTGAAACTTTTATGACGATTCCACACTTGTCTGCACTATGCTCTGTTGTACTCTGTGCCCAAATCTGTGTTGAAACACAGGAGGTTAGAAAATACTCTTCCTTACACCTACTCACAGGAAACAAACAGACGTGAATGAACTTCCCTCTCCCTTTATGTTTCTATCATAAGTCACTTTGGCTTTGGAAACTCAAAAGATGATAACATATTGATTTATTTGTATTGATTTATTTTCACCAAAGAAAACAAGTAATAGACAGCAATACAGATAAAAACAATGCAATCAAAAAGCAATATGCAGGTGTGGTTGGAAGCCTGAAATGAAAACCACACATGGCAAACACACATGGTATCAACAATATCAAGTTGTCAAACTATTGATTGTTGCTGTAACCTGGAACACAGCCTGATTAAAAAAAACATAAAATCTTTAAATGAATTAGATCAAAACTATCACTACTGCCTCTTCGTTTTGATGTGTCCATAAACAAGTCCTAGAATACCGGGAACCTTTGATGCAGTGTTTTTGTGGTATACTGTACATGGGATTTACCGTGCCCACATTGCAAACCAGTATTTTGTCCCTTTGTTTAAATTCCCCCTTGCCTTTCACATCTGCTCCTAGTAGCTGCACTTCCTTTTCTATGGCGTCTGCTTCTTTCTCGCAATTGTTAACAAGGGTGGATATGCTAAGATGAAGTTCAATCGAGGACAGACTAACTGAATGAGTAACAGAGCCAGTGTAATATGAACATTTTATTAAAATAGTTTTGGGAATAGCCTCGTCTCCGAGGAATAATCATCGGAGCCAGATGATAGGATGGCAGGTAGCCAGCCCTATGGGGGGCAACTGGCATTGAGACCCCAATGCTGGGAGAAATGAGGTGGATGGGTGGGGAGGTGGATGAGTGTCAAACTGTGAGAGAACATGGGTAAGTTGACATATAAATACATCTCAAGATTTCTGCCCTATGGTCGAGAGAGGGGGAGGTGATCATAGGTAAAACAGCAAGCATGAGGAATGTACATAATTGTGCTATACTCATAGGCTATAAGGTCAATAGATGAATGACATTCCGCATGTGGCAAATAGAAAAGAAGGCAAGATATGAAGCCATGATGATAACGTTTGTAAACACTAACATATACAGGTAACTGCCAAAATAATGGAAATGCTTGAATAAATTAGTGATACAAAGTACAGTGGCAAGAAAAAGTATGTGAAACCTTTGGAATTACCTGGATTTCTGTATAAATTGGTCATCAAATTTGATCTGATCTTCATTTAAGTCACAACAATAGACTGTCTCCTCCCCTTCATCTACACTGATTGTACATACTGGGCGGTGTCAGAGGAAGGCCTGAAAAATTGTCAAAGATTCCCTTCACCCTAGTCATAGACTGTTCTCTCTGCTACTGCACGGCAAGCGGTACCGGAGCGCCAAGTCTAGGTCCAAATGGCTCCATAACAGCTTCTACCCCCAAACCATAAGACTGCTGAACAATTAGTCAAATGGCTACCCGGACTCTTTCCATTGACACTTCTCTCTGTTAATTATCTGTGCAGAGTCACTTTACCCCTACCTTCATGTACAAATTACCTCGACTAACCTGTACCCCCACACTGACTCGGTACCAGTACCCCCTGTATATAGCCTCATTATTGTTATTTTGTGTTACTTTTTATAATTTTTTGACTTGTTTATTTAGTAAATATTTTCTTAACTCTATTTCTTAACTGCATTGCTCAGTAAGCATTTCACTGTCAGGTCTACTACACCTGTTGTATTTGGCGGATGTGACAAATATATGATTGGATGGAAGTGGATTTAACAAGTGACATCAATAAGGGATCATAGCTTTCACCTCGATTCACCTGGTCAGAGCAGTTGTTAATGTTTTGTACACTTAGAGCATTATACTTACTGGATGAAGTCAAAGAAGCAAGCCATTCAGTCCGATTTACTGATTGAACTTACGTTATCAGCATTACTTTCATTTAGGCAACATCCGGGCATTTGACATATTCCAGAAGATTGATTGTCAGCCCACAATGAACTTCCCTCTCACCCTCTCACGACACTGGCGTTGTCTTACTACCAAGTTTATCCATTTTCATACATCACTAAGTGCTTCTCTTGAGCATACTGTGTTATGGAAAGGGTTTTTAGAGGGATGAGGCAGAATTGTTACAGCTGCATAAGACGGGTGATGTGAGATCCAATGCAGAGCAGATATGCCTAATAAAGCCTGCATTTAATTCTATGAGTGACTTTATGTGAGGTGTCTCATAGAACAAATGCAAGTAATCTCTGGCTGACATGTTTTATAGAGTATGCCACAGGTTCCCCAAAAAGAGAGACAAGTTTCTCAATTGAATGCATACAAAGGTGATTAGAATTGTACACTGGTATTCTGTATGTTAGAAAAAACAGAAACTACTGGCGTAGGCAAAGCAGTCTATCGACATGTGACATTGTGGTTAAGACGACAAATCCTAAAAGCTGGTGATGATGAGACGGGTAGCAGTATTCATCAAGGGCTAGAGGCGTCTACTCAGAGAAAGAGACACAGCATTGAAGTCTCATCACTGACTGGATAAGTGCATGTAACATTGTCTTTGTCATCTTGCTAGTGAGTTTTGTTTCATAATAGTGGATAGTATTATTTTGTTAAAACAATTTCAACCTAACAAAAATGTTAATTGTGGATCAAAGGTGATATACACTTAATTTATGTAGTACTTTTTTCCTCTTTTTTTTTAAAAACATTTGACTTCTTCTGACAGGTAAAATGGAGTGGCCGTTGTTCACTGCACTCCCAACTGATGAAACTGTAAGTATTATTTTAATCTTAAATGCTTGTATTGACAATTACAAAACAATTCCATAAAATGAATTGGAGAGCAGCATCAAACATCAGAGAATGAATTCAATCCAAACATGTTGATTGTAGCCTAAACTATCTGTTTGTCTTTTGAACTCACATACACAGACCACATAAGATTTCACATCAACATTAATGTGGCCGGTGAGAGAAACTCTTGTTAGTATTTTCAACTTAATTTTTAGTACCCAAGATTCAGATCAGATTTTAGATCAGTTTTCTGGAGGGTTGCTTATCGTGTTTGCAACAGTGTTTTTGTGGTCTGTTTTTGTGAGAGTGTATGACTGTGGACAAGTATGTGATCTGTGTGTATGTTATTACAGTACACACATACTGTATGTAGATGCTTTTAGTTATTTTTCCATGATACATAAACATTAATTTAATTATATATATTTTTCAATATTCAGTTGATCAGATTCAGTGATAATTTTCAAGAAAAAGATCAATGAAACTTGGAGTTTGAATTTAATGCTTGCTTGCCTTTAAGCTAGGCAAATGTTTCCAATAAACACACACACACAAATTTCGCCACAGTAAAGGCTAAAACATCAGTCTAAAAATGTCCATGGTGTGCATGCTGTCACCGCTTCCCCCAATTTAATCGCCGTCCTACATCTGTGTGTGTTGGTGTCGACAATGAGTGCTGTGTCGTTGACGTGCATCATGAACCCGAGTCACTCTGTAGCCCCTGTGGAATGTTATCCCGCCATCTCTCATCCCCTCCATCTCTCAGCGCCTCCATCTCATACAGGAGGAAGTGGTGTAGTGGTAAGGTTTCTCCTGTAGAGACAGGGAGACACATCACCTGCATCTGAGAGCAGCCAGAGTAGCATCTGGTTTAGATAGAATGTCACTACCACCAGATCTTGGTGTCACCCTGCTGTGCTCCACTGAATCCACAGCGTTATGAAACCCTGTAGTGTAGGCAGATGGTTTGGGGGAAGAGACAGGCAGTCAACTAAGTGACGAAAAAAAAGAGGAAAATAATAGTTAAATTAAAAGTAGGCTAAATTGAAATCTGTCTTTTAAACCGTTATCAAAGACAGTGACAAAATAAATTATTAGGGACACCTGTTACACAAAATCAGAGTAAAAGTCTCTCATTAAAGAATGCTTGTTTGTTACAGCTTTCTGGAGATTACACAGACGACTATGGGACCTTCACTGAGACCCCAGGGGGGCTATGTGACAAGAGCTGGGTGAGGGAGTTTCGGGGTCTCTACGAACCCCCGCTGTTCTGGCTCATCTTCATCTTGGGCGCTGTGGGCAACCTGATGGTGGTCTTCATCTTTACCACGGTGCGCCACCGCCTCAAGACCATGACGGACGTCTACCTACTCAACCTGGCCGTGGCCGACCTTCTCTTCCTGGGCACGCTGCCTTTCTGGGCCACTGACGCCACCATGGGTTGGATGTTCGGCCTGAGCCTCTGTAAGCTCCTCTCGGCCATCTACAAGATCAACTTCTTCAGCAGCATGTTGCTGCTCACATGTATCAGCGTGGACCGCTATGTGGCTATCGTCCAGGTTACCAAGGCCCACAACCAGAAGAACAAGATGCTGTCTGTCAGCAAGCTGACCTGCCTTGCTGTCTGGATCATCTCAGGCATCCTGGCCCTGCCTGAGTTAATCTTCGCCCAAGTCAAGCCTGACCGTAGGGGCAATTTCTTCTGTGTCTTGGTCTACCCAAACAACCTCTTCAATCGCACCAAGATCCTGGTGCTCGTTCTGCAGATCTGTGTGGGGTTTTGCCTGCCGCTGCTGGTCATGGTGCTGTGCTACTCTGTCATCATCCGCACCCTGCTGCAGGCCAAGAGCTTCGAGAAGCAGAAGGCACTCAGGGTCATCTTCGCTGTGGTGGCTGTGTTTGTCCTCTCCCAGCTGCCGTACAATGGGCTACTGGTGGTCGACGCCACGCAGGCCGCCGACACCACCATCACGGACTGTGCTGTATTGGAACTTTTCGATGTCGCTGGTCAAATTGCCAAGAGTCTGGCGTACACCCACGCCTGCATTAACCCCTTCCTGTACGTGTTCATTGGCGTTCGCTTCCAGAAGGATCTGCTGAGGCTGCTGAAGCTGTGCACCTGCGGCCTGAGCCAAGGAGGTGTCAGTAAGCTGCAGGCCGTCCCCAACCGCCCTTCTGTCATGTCTGACACTGAGACTACCTGTGCCCTCGCCTTGTAATCGTGCCCACTGAAGCCACACACACATTCAACATCACCTCAGATCACATAATTTCATTGGTAAACACCTCATTCCACACCTTTCTTCTTCCATGATATCATATGCTGCTAGGTGGGACACTCCCACCTGTTGCATCCTGAGTACATTGGTATTTTACCAGTATAGAAATGTAATTATTTTACCCTGTGCTGACAATCAAGAAACATGCAATACATGAAAAGCATACCATTCTCTAAGACATTGTATTAAAGTGTAAATTATTGTGTATATATATACTGAACAAAAAATAAACGCAACATTCAACAACATCAACGATTTTGCTGAGTTAGTCAGGAAATCAGTTGAAATAAATTCATTGGGCCTTAATCTGTGGATTTCACATCCTCCTATGGAGCAGTGGCCCTGGTCTTACCATGACTGTTTTAATATGATCTCTATTTGCAGACTTAGTGCTGGTCTAGAGTGTAAAATCCTCATTTTGTGTGTGTTTTTATAATTGTTTAACAAATTTGAATAACATTTACAAAACCCAATTTCTCTCAGAACAGAATGCCTCATCTTGGGCTTTATCATCACAACTTTTTTTTTTCAGAGTACAATGAGGTCACTTGAGTACGTGTGAGGCACTCTCTATCTAACCTTTTTAAGGTAGCAAGATTAGAATAAACAGCAATTAACAAAGTCTTAATGAAGCAATGCAATGCTTTGAGCCACAAGGTCATCTACTTTGTGTGAGAAAGTAGCATGCTGTGTGGCTTGTTGCATTCACAATACTTTCACTATGACTGCAGCCTAAGACTATTCTTAGGTGGCTCTTCAAACGTCATTGACTATATGCTGAGTTTCCACCAACAAAAGCAGTTGTACTCTGTTGGTTGGGGAATGACTTGAAAGTGTTCCCTTTAAGACTGGTATGTGAGAAGTTTGCACTCATTCACCTCTCAACACCGTTGACTCTGCACCTTTGGTTCAGACAGGGTGAAAGTAGCATGGCGTGAAATTTGACTATTGAGAATTTGATCGTGATCCCACTGAAATACAAAAAGAAGTTTTGTCTGCTGTTTTGTTGCGGTCTGATTACCTAAATTCAGGTTGTAGGCAGGTGAAGTGTAGTGTGAAATCGAATTGCAATTTTAGTATCATTTACACATAGCTAGCTTCGGATTTGAATCACCGTTGGTAGCATCAAAACACTTGTCTTTGAAGATGTCACCAGCCTACATTACATCGGTACATACAGTTGAAGTCGGACGTTTACATGCACTTAGGTTGGAGTCATTAAAACTAATTTTTTAACCACTCCACAAATTTCTTGTTAACAAACTATAGTTTTGGAAAGTCGGTTAGGACATCTACTTTGTGCATGACACAAGTAATTTTTACAACAATTGTTTAGACAGATTCATTCACTGTATCACAATTTCCAGTGGGTCAGAAGTTTACATACACTAAGTTGACTGTGCCTTTTAAACTTTAAAATTCCAGAAAATGATGTCATGGCTTTAGAAGCTTCTGATAGGCTAATTGACATCACTTGAGTCAATTGGTATTGTACCTGTGGATGTATTTCAAGGCCTATCTTCAAACTCAGTGCTTCTTTGCTTGACATCATGGGAAAATCAAAAGAAATCAGCCAAGACCTCCAAATTTTTTTGTAGACATCCACAAGTCTGGTTCATCCTTGGGAGCAATTTCCAAATGCCTGAAGGTACCATATTCATCTGTACAAACAATAATACACAAGTATAAACCCCATGGGACCCCACAGCTGTCAAAGCGCTCAAGAAGGAGATGCGTTCTGTCTCCTAGAGATGAACGTATTTTGGTGCGAAAAGTGCAAATCAATCCCAGAACAACAGCAAAATAACGTGTGAAGATGCTGGTCGAAACAGGCACAAAAGTATCTATATCTACATTAAATCGAGTCCTATATCGACATAACCTGAAAGACCACTCAGCAAGGAAGAAGCCACTGCTCCAAATCCGCCATAAAAAAGCCAGACTACGGTTTGGGGACAAAGATTGTAGTTTTTGGAAAAATGTCCTCTGTTCTGATGAAACAAAAATAGGACTGTTTGGCCATAATAACCATTGTTATGTTTGGAGGAAAAAGGGGGAGGCTTGCAAGCCGAAGAACATCATCCCAACCGTGAAGCACAGGGGTGGCAGCATCATGTTGTGGGCGTGCTTTGCTGCAGGAGGGACTGGTGCACTTCACAAAATAGATGGCATCATGAGGGAGGAAAATGATGTCGGGATATTGAAGCAACATCTAAAGACATCAGTCAGAAAGTTAAAGTTTGGTCGCAAATGGGTCTTCCAAATAGAAAATGACCCCAAGCATACTTCCAAAGTTGTGGCAAAATGGCTTAAGGACAACAAAGTCAAGGTATTGGAGTGGCCATCACAAATCCCTGACCTCAATCCTATAGAAAATGTGTGGGGAGAACTGACAAAGCTTGTGCGAGCAAGGAGGCCTACAAACCTGACTCAGTTACACCAGCTCGGTCAGGAGGAATGGGCCAAAATTCACAACTTATTGCGGGAGGCTACCTGAAATGTTTGACCCAAGTTCAACAATTTAAAGGCAATGCTACCAAATACTAATTGAGTGTATGTAATTCTTCTGACCCACTGGGAATGTGATGAAAGAAATTAAAGCTGAAATAAATAATTATCTCAACTATTATTCTGACATTTCACATTCTTAAAATAAAGTGGTGATCCTAACTGACCTTAAACAGGGAGTTTTTTACTGGGATTAAATGTCAGGAATTGTAAAAAACTGAGTTTAAATGTATTTGCCTAAGATGTATGTAAACAGACTTGGTGTGCCTTAATACTCGTTGTAGAGCCAATATTCTCCAACAGGTCCTGCCAACATCTCAACCCTAACCAGCTACTAGCAGAATAGACACAGATATTTCATCTGATCCAGTGCTAGGCAGACATGGGAGTGTTTTTCTATATTTGGCCATGCTACAAAAACCATGGGAACATCAAAGACCTGTAATGGTGGCCAGTTACTGGTAAGGCCCTCTTATCTCTTCACTCCAGAGTGCAACTGGAGATTGTGAAGCAGGGTGAGCCATTCTGTAGACTGTCTGCCCGTTGCATAATCTCAGTTCCATAACTCCCCCTCAACTCAACCTGCTGCTATCAAAGCATTTGTCTTAATTCAGGCTGAATAGCAAATAAACTGAGATTGACTGAAGTTGGGGTTGGCATGGGTGCACGCCATAGAGTTCCATCCCACTGGGGACACACTGGTTGAATCAACATTGTTTCAACGTAATTTGTCAACATTGAGACGTGGCATCATCATGGAAAATACATTTGATTTGAAAAATGTAATCAACCAGTACTGTTTTCATTTAATTTCAACCAGTGGTGTAAACATTGACATTAGGGTAAAACTCATACTTAAATACATTGACTTAACCTGACTGACAGGTTGTTGCATCAATCTAATTTCAACATACTCATCAGAACTATGTATATGTTGAAATTGTGTTCATCCTATAATGTCAAGTTGTACTGCAAAGAGGGTTTCTCCATTATATAAAAAGGTTTTATTGGAGCTATGCTCCTTTGCACCCCAGTATATCTACTTGCACATTCATCTTCTGCACATTCTACCATTCCAGTGTTTAATGGCTATATTGTAACTACTTCACCACCATGGCCACCATGGCCTATTTATTGCCTTACCTCTCTTATCCTACCTCATTTGCAAATGCTGTATATAGGTGTTTCTACTCTATTATTGATTGCATGTTTGTTTTGATGTTGAGTCTTTGCCTGGCAAAGTGAATATTTCAGTTATCCCATACAAGCTTTTGTGCCAAATACATTACGTTGTTACAGATGTCAAGCTCATGGGCATGTGGCAGCAATGTGTAGAAGGGAGGTTGCTAGGTGTGAGACAAAGGCATGGGGGTATTGGGGAAAGAAGCGGTATGTGTTAATGTAGGGGTGCCCATGGAGTTGGGATCAAAAATGTGCGGTGTGAGAGAGGCAAGTTGAGCTTACCATGGTTACAGTTTGGACACACCTACACATTCAAGAGTTTTTCTTTATTTTTACTATTTTTTATAATATAGAATAATACTACTGCAGAGTGAAGAAAATTGCAGCCAACAAGTGCTCAGCATATGTGGGAACTCCTTCAAGACTGTTGGAAAAGCATTCCATGCCAAGGGTATGCAAAGCTGTCATCAAGGCAAAGGGTGGATACTTTGAAGAATCTCAAATATACAATAGATTTTGATTTGTTTAACACTTTTTTTGGTTACTAGATGATTCCATATGTGTTATTTCATAGTTTTGATGTATTCCCTATTATTCTGCAATAATAGGATTGTCCAAACTTTTAACTGGTACTATATGCTTCAGTAAAATTGGCTTTTTAATGTTCATAGCAATGGTTATCAACTGTACCGCATGGATGGAATGTAAGTCGCACAAAGTGGATGTTGTGACAGCTGCAGAGAAGCATTTGGGTGTACAATATTTGACGTCCGAAGAGTTACAGGGTGGGTAAAAGGATGTTTTCATTCATTTAAATCTATTTAATTTGAGGACTTTCTTTGTTTGGTAGATAATATTCCTGTGTTTGTTAATGACGTGCTTTCCTAGCCCTGTTTGAAATTAAAGCTCATGTTCATTTATCCTTTCTATAGACCTTGATGTGTTTAGTTATTTGTGCTTTTGTGTTTTTCATGCCTTGTTTCGTCATCCGTCTAATGGTCAAGTGAGAAAGATGGTCCTAGTTTTCTGATAGACAAGACACTCAACTGCAAAGCTGTCACAACCACACTGACATCCCTTTCAGTCTTTTTCTGGTAATAATTAAAGTTCACAAGTAATCTACTTCACTAATGTTGTACTGCTAATTATTGTTCACTTGAATTCTTCACGTCAAAACTTTGAGGAGAACGTCACAACATTAGGAGAACATGAGGGCCTCTATTTGTAACAAACATTTGAGAACTTTCATTCTGTGTGAAAGGAGAGGACTGTATCTGCCACATAGAGAATGATAGATACCTCTAGTGGACAAAAGGCTGTGGGCAGCACTGTTGAGGGCGGGACTTTCAACCTTATTGGCTGATCCCTCCTGGTGACCCTGTAGGAGTCATGTCCAACCGGGTCATCAGGAGGGATCAGCCAATTGTGAAGAAGAAAATGGACTACTTCAAAATGCTGTCACAGACGCTATAATGGCACAGAAAGATGAGTCCTGGCACAAGCTGGAATAACTAGCGTTGCTAGGGATACCTCTGACTTTAGTCTATGGTGTGAATATTATTGGTGAATTAGCGCCATCTAACGGCAATGGAAATAACTGCTTGAGATCCTTTGGTCAAACTGACTTGAGAAATGCTTATCTTTCAGTGCAAGACAGTCGGTGACGAACAAACTTTTCCAAAAGACAGGTTGATTGATCTAACATTATATTCAGCTCTCTTTACTCTGTATAATGTTATGACAATTAACACAGGGGAGAAGAAGAGCGTATAAAACTGAGCCAGTAGGAATGCGTGGGAGAACTCACAACTGGAACAGCACCTGTGACCCAAGACATCCCATCCATCTTTCCTCTTCCTGGGATTTAGGTTGTGTGTGTGTGTGTCATTCGATTGTATAAGAACAACAGTGTGTGTGTGTGTGTCATAGATTGTATAAGAACAACAGTGGGTGTGTATGTGAATGAATGCACAGGCATGTGTGTGTCGGTGCCTGTGCGCACATGTGCAAATGTTTACAAGAGAGCGAGAGAGGAAGGTCTCTGAGTTATGGGTCGGGATTGGTTGAACCATTAACCTGGCTGCATTCGGGCACCACAGAATATTTTGTACTGACGGACCATGGCTTATGTATCAACATTGACACAATGGCCTGCGACACACTTTACATTATGACAAATGCACTGTGTTGCAAAAGTTTGGTATTATCTTAAAGGTTCATTTGAAAAAAGTGTATCTGTGAGTTCAAGCTATCTAGAATGTAATATAACACTTTTATTAAAGGCAAACAAAAGCTTAAAGGATCTCCATAACATTTTTAGAAAACGTAACAGCACGTGGACCTCCTCTGCAATCGCACCCTAAACAGTGATCCTATTATACTACGCCATCTCTCCATCAGTTAATATTTCACTTCAGCCTCCCAGGTCCACAGAATGAGAGATGTTTCCATTTCATGTCTGTCATTTCCAAGGCCTGTGTGCTACTTGTATGGTGATAAGCATGTGACTGACTAGGAGTGTCATTTGTCACTGTCCACCTCTGAGGGACAGCCACAGATTGACGACATAGGGCTAAGGGGAAAATACGCAGGTATTCACACACGCATGGACACAAACACACAGACACAATCACACACGTCACATTTCAGAGCATGTCATTTTATGAAAATGTGTTGAGTGTACAAATCTGGCGACAATGCAGCATATTGCACATACAGTAGGCAACACCGTAGCGATATTAATGTGATCCTTCCTTTTGATTTTATTCAAAAATAGTTTTGTGTTAAAATGTTAGTGCTTTTCCATTTTTAAAACTGGGTATTCCGTTTCTTTGCTTAGGATCCTTACATCATCCTTGTGTTATGAAAGAAGAACAACTCAAACACAAAATCAACTTTGAAAAGAAACTAGATTCTTTCAACCACAACAACACATCAAAGTATCCCCCAACAACCAATTATCAATGCTCTTCCTGCTCCCCCAGCTAGAGAGCTCTCCAGGGAGTTTGACGTGCTCCCGGCAGGTTTGGCATGTCAGACGGTTCCTCTTTATGGCCTGTCTGTCCCCCCTGCTGCTCTGAGTCTTCTGACCACATGTTGATGTCTTCAAGGTACACTGAAGATTTTATGAGAAAGTGTGTAAGTGTAGCTGAGAAACTGAGAAGAAACACCAAGGCCTTATTTTACTCCACTTAATTGTACAATCATTTCCCCCTGCATATGTGATTCCACCATTCCTTGGACATCCTCAGAGTAAGTATATCTTCTCCTTTCTAATCCCAGCCCTCCCCTTTGCGCCTCATCTTCCAAAACGTGAGACAGTTAAACACGAGACAGACTAACACTGCAACCAAGAGTAAAAAAAAAAAAAAGGAGAGCGGGGGAATCGCTGTTGTCTCTACAGCCATACCAGAGGAGCAAAACAAAAGAGCTGTACCTGTAGGATTATAATGGGAGCGGATAGCTTTGATGTGGGCCAGAAAGAGAGAGTAGTTTGATGAAATATTGATGTTTCTCTTTTTTTAACTGTGTCCTGTGGGATCTCTGTTTGCTTTCAGGATGTGTGAAGTGTGTGTAGTGCTCTGGTCCACATTGCTGCTGCTGTTACTGCAGGAGAATAGACTGGGCTATCAGTTGAAGGAGTCTTATTGGTCCTAATGGTCCTTAATGTGGATGGAAGGCCCCCTTGACGAGGTGTAAAGTTGGTCGGGATCAAAAGGAGAGAGGTCTTTTTGCTGTTCTTCACCAATTAATATTAGCCAGTAGATTTACAGTTTGTGGGTCTGACAACAAATGACTTAAAATGTCTGGGATATTTCCTGTCAACATTCAGCCAGAAGGGTGTGAATCCTTATGTAGTGTGTATGAATACTCAATAGGAAGTGTGTAGAGTAGAGGAATAATGTTCACTTGAACATTGACAACTTTGTCATCGTGGGTGGGGGGCAGGTAGCCTAGTGGTTAGAGCGTTGGGCCAGTAACTGAAAGGTTGCTAGAACGAATCCCTGAGCTGACAAGGTAAAAATATATTGTTCTGCCCCTGAACAACGCAGTTAATCCATTGTTCCTAGGCCGTCATTGTAACTAAGAATTTGTTGTTAACTGACTTGCCTAGTTAAATAAAGGTAAAATAAAATAAATAAAAATGTCATAGTTGAAGAAACTCTCCTCAGCAAAGTGAAATAATACTTTTCTGACCCAATATTCAAATCCTTACTTACTTACTTAGCCTAATATCAGCGAGCGTGTAACACGATTTCCAATAGTGGCTCCAGAAGTTTGATTTGAGTTTGTAGGAAAGTGAACCACATTATTCCAGCAACAAAGAGGATGTCCACGCATGGAGAATAATTATGAATATTGATAATCGCCTTGAGAGCTTTTGTCTGAAAGCTAAGAGAAAGCAACACACGCTCCAACAGGCCCAAAGAAAGAAGAGAGGGTAAAAAAAAACTAGTGAGATTAAACTCTGGCTCTCACACGCTCACGTTCGTACACATACAGAGATACCCAGCACACATAATGACTTCTGCTGAGGAGAGCTGTGATTATTTAAACTTAAAGGAAAGGAGAGCGGGAAGGAGGGAGAGAAAGGGGGAGAAAGGAAGACGGACTACTTCAGAGGAGCCAGGGGCAGGAGACAGGGCTGGGTAGGGTCTCGCGTTTAAGTGGAATTAACATGCTTTTCCATTGGAGTCCATTAGATAGTCATATTCATGCCACACAAGGCTCCAAAACCCCTCACTTTGATTATTCCCTTTTAATCCGCCCTGATAAGGGAGTGCAGGCGTCGTCGTTTCATTATGTCGTCATTTGGAAGCTGCACGAGAACCCTTGGGATGTTATCACAGGGAAATTGCTTAAATAGCCGAAGTGGATATAGTTTTGCGTTTATTATTTCTGACAGATACAAAATAACCCTGCAAATATCCCTCTCTGCGATTATAAGGGGGAGGGGCACTGAGCGCCTGTTATCAGTCATGCACGCTAATGGGCCACTCATAGACACCTGATATACCTCCAGCAGGCACAGAGAGACAGGAGAGAGAGCAGAGTAACGGAGAGAGAGAGCAGAGAGAGAGGCTTTATCTCAGTCGTGTTTTCACTGTTTGCTCTTTGGTTTGGCAGATGGCTGCGAGGCCTGTGTGTGTGTGTGTGTGTGTGTGTGTGTGTGTGTGTGTGTGTGTGTGTGTGTGTGTGTGTGTGTGTGTGTGTGTGTGTGTGTGTGTGTGTGTGTGTGTGTGTGTGTGTGGAGGAGCACTTGAACCCTGTGTACACAGCTCTAGGATGGATGGGGCCTAATGCTCTCTTCAGGAGTAGATTAGTGGTCAGTAAAGCAGTTCTTGTGGTGTGTTCATTTGGCCCCAGTAACTCTGGCCCCTCTGTTCCCTGACACATTGGGAAGCAGGGACCACTGGTAGCCCTAGTCAGGCCTTGTCATGGAGAATAATGGAGTAGCAAACAAGTGGGGATCAAGTAAACAGTGAAGGGCACTCTTTCAATTGAAAATAGTGGAAAAAACAAGGCTAAACGAGTCCCAGCATAGAATGTCATTGGGGCTTTTTAGTCAAATCCTGAGTTAATAAAGTTGTAATTAAAAAAACATTACAATATGTGAATGTAATGTCTTATTCATGAAATTAAAGCTTTAAAATATACTCTATTGGTTCAGAAGGAGTGGAAAACTGTTCCTTATATTGGGACCCTTGGTATTAACTTGAGAGGAGACTGCATGTAGTTCTCAACTGCACAACTCACTGAACAAGCCTGCCATTCTCTTGGTAAGAACCCAAAATAGAGCCCTATTCCTTACGTAATGCACTACTTTTGACTGGGGCCCATTGGGCTCTGGTCAAAATTAGTGCGTTATTTAGGGAATAGGGTGCCATTTGGGACTTAGCATTGGTATGTCCAATGCAATGCTAGAGGTCAAATCTGGATGGATATCATATGCTTCTCTGCTAACATATCCCTTTCACTGTGACATCTGTCCAATGAGAGAGCATTGGAGACAAAAATTAAACACTGTATTGCCAAGTAGTAATTGTATGTTACTTGTGTAACTTAGACATAGATCATTGCATGATATTTCAATGAGATCATGAAATTACTTTTGGGGAAAAGACTGTTCTAGTATTAAATGCATATTTGTTGTAATGTATCAATCAGTGTGTAGATGAAGACAAACAAATTAATGTGTATGTTACAGTTTATAACCATTCTGTTTTTTTCAAACACAATTCCAAAAAGCCTCCAAAATTAATCACAATATATGTACTGAGAATATACTGTTTGTTTGTTTGTATGTCTTGTTAAACCATGTAATATTAGTGTGTGTGTCACTCTCTCTCTTTCTCTCTCTTGGTATGTGTGTGTGTCTATCTCTTTCTCTCTGTGTGCCTGCCTTGGTGTGCACCTCCCTGACTGCAGTAGATCTCAGGTCTGGAACAAACAGTAGATCCTCCTTAATTGGGGTGAGATCTGGGGCTTAGATGGGGCCAAGAAGGGACCCCTCACCCCTTTCTTTCTCCTCCAGAATCGCTTTGGCTCCAGAGGTGCTTTTGATGTGTGTTTTGGCTCTCTGAGTTCTACTTTGGAATATGTTCTTGGGAGACCATTGGTTACTTGCCTCCAGGCAGAATCTCAATCCCTAGGATCCTAGCCCTCTTTGATGAAATACTTTCGGGAGTTGCTAACCCCACTGATGCCAATGTGCACCCCCACCTCCCTCTCTTCATCCTTCCTTCCCCTCACCCCACACCCCTCCTACTATCTCCCCTGCCCTCCCCTGCTCCTCCGATCATTCTCTTTGAGAGACTCATTCAACAAGGACTTTATCTTGGTGTAGTCTAGTCCAGCTGAGCACAAGCCTTCACAAACAGACAGGCGGATTAGCCATGTTTTACAGGGGACCTTTGACTAGGCACTCCATGTTGCTTGGTTTGCTGTTGTCACAGTCACTTATTGGCCACTTCATGCTTGCTGCTTATAATTCTGTAGAATAGAATAGAAGAAGGGATATTCTATCTGTAAAGCTGAAGCTGTACAGATTCCGCGATAGACATGTACATGTAATTTCCGATTGAGCCGACATAAGCAGCGTTTACCTAAAAATTTCAATTACGCTGCAAAGCTGAATGTCCGTGACGCAGATTGAATAGAGATCTCACTGAATTTTTCCCAGAGGAAAGTTCAGTCTGTACAATCTATGTTACATTTACTACATGTGTACCTCCCTCCATCAACTTGAATTAAACTGAATATCTAGGCCAAATGTTGATGAAGACAGAATTATTGCTCTATTTGATTCTAAGGAAAATGTTGTGGAGGCACAGGCCATGACAGCATACATACAGTATAGATCAGAACATATGACACACTGATTGTTGATTAAGAGAGTAATTTATCAATATTACATTTGGAAGACCCATTTGCAACCAAGCTTTAACTTCCTGACTGATGTCTTGAGATGTTGCTTCAATATATCCACATAATTTTACTTTCTCATGATGCCATCTATTTTGTGAAGTGCACCAGTCCCTCAGGCAGAAAAGCACCCCCACAACATAATGCTGCCATCCCCGTGCTTCACAGTTGGGATGGTGTTCTTCGGCTTGCAAGCATCCCCCTTTTTCTTCCAAACATATCGATGGTCATTATGGCCAAACAGTTCTATTTTTGCTCTTTGTCCCCATGTGCAGTTGCAAACTGTAGTCTAGCGTTTTTTATGGTGGTTTTGGAGCAGTGGCTTCTTCCTTGCTGAGCGGCCTTTCAGGTTATGTCGATAGAGGGCTCATTTTACTGTGGATATAGATACTTTTGTACCTGTTTCCTCCAGCATCTTCACAAGGTCCTTTGCTGTTGTTCTGGGATTGATTTGCACTGTTCGCACCAAAGTGCGTTCATCTCTAGGAGACAGAATGCATTTCCTTCCTGAGCGGTATGATGGTTGCGGGGTCCCATGGTGTTTATACTCACATACTATTATTTGTACAGATGAATGTGGTACCTTCAGGCATTTGGAAATTAATCCCAAGGATGAACCAGACTTGTGGAGGTCTACAATTATTTTGGGCTGATTTCTTTTGATTTTCCCATGATGTCAAGCAAAGAGGCACTGAGTTTGAAGGTAGGCCTTGAAAAACATCCACAGGTACACCTCCAATTGACTCAAATGATGTCAATTAGCCCATCAGAAGCTCCTAGAGCAATGATGTCATTTTCTGGAATTTTCCAAGCTGTTTAAAGGCGTAGTCAACTTAGTGTGTGTAAACTTCTGACCCACTGGAATTGTGATACAGTGAATTATAAGTGAAATAATCTGTCTGTAAACAATTGTTGGAAAAATTACAAAGAAGATGTCCTAACCGACTTTCCAAAACTATAGTTTGTTAACAAGAAATTTGTGGAGTGGTTGAAAAAAACGTGTTTTAATGACTCCAACCTAAGTGTATGTAAACTTCTGACTTCAACTGAATGTAAGTCATAATGATCTATATAGGTAAATACTCTCTCTATGCGATACACTGGATAACAATGCTTTAAAAATCACAACAATTGGAAAATAATTGTTACAGGGAACATTGATTTGACCATTATCCTGCTTGACGCAACTGCATTTCATTTGTATTTTCCCCCCTTCTTCTTAGTGGAGACCGTGACGCAATTCCCCACTACCATAACTTATGGAGTCAAGATTCCCACGTTTGGGGAATTCGCATGGGGTCAGCACGGCCGGGCTTCATCCTAGGTGAGCCTCTCTCGTGACCAAGATGTCTCCCCTGCCAGGTATATATATCAACTGCATTTCTGTGGTGCCTCTACAACATATAGAGTGACATGCTCTGTTGTTGTGATACCTAAATAGAATGATCTACTGTAGGTCTAGATCTAGATCACGTTGTCCAGTGGTCTACATATGCGTCCCAAATGGCACCCTATTCCCTTTATTGGGCATTACTTTTGACCAGGACCCATAAGGAATAGGGTGCTATTTGGGATAAAAATGACCTCTTGACCACACACACACACACTGTTAGATCCTGCTGAAATGATTAACTGGGGATTTTGCACATCTTCATTGATTGATACAGAACCGTGTAGACCTCTCTTACTACATAATTTCCCTGTATATTGATTGTATATTGATCATACCTAACACTACAGGAAAGCTTTCCCCCCTCCTTACCATAACATTAGGTCTCATTCAGAAGGCTGGCCCAGGGGACCACACGCCCACTTTCCACAGCATGACTTTCCTCCGCATAAATCATAAGAAGCAAGTTATCACAGTTTATCACTTCATTCGTGAATGGGATTTTATATTTGGAAAACCCAGAGCAAGTGACCTATGTCAATTGGCTGTTTTTTTTAGGTTGAATGTATAATTGCAGAAAGGTAAAACTGTTGTAAGTAGGCTGCTATGTAACTATGTGTACCTACTCTCTGCAACTACTCTCTACTTTCCCTTTCCTAATGTAAAGAGGGACCAGGTTAAACATAAGCCTACTTTATGCTTATCTGAAGGCGGAAGCCCGATGAGCTAGCTGAGGCACCCCCGGTTCCATCCACGATGGGACCCGGACCCGACGTCACCAACCAAAACAAAAAACAAAACTCCCCAATTCTTCTTTTAGTGGTGTCAGCATTCTGTGAAGATCAACGCTGGAGACGAGAAGCAGGTACAGGGAGTGAACATCTAATGAAATACGGACATGAAATAGGACAGGACAGCGTCTGGACATGAACACAACGGCATTAATGCTGACACAGGGAACCAACGGAGGAACAAACAGAAATAGACGGGGCAATCAACAAAGGGAAGGAGTCCAGGTGAGTCCAATGAGCAGTGCTGCACGTAATGATGGTGACAGGTGTGCGTAATGAAGGGCAGCCTGGTGCCCTCAACCGCCAGAGAGGGAGAACGGGAGCAGGCGTGGCAGGTTTAGAGAGCTGAACCACAGAGACCCACACTCCAGGTTTAGAGAGCTGAGGCACAGTGACCCACACTCCAGGTTTAGAGAGCTGAACCACAGAGACCCACACTCCAGGTTTAGAGAGCTGAGGCACAGTGACCCACAATCCAGGTTTAGAGAGCTGAGCCACAGTGACCCACACTCCAGGTTTGGGAGAGAGAAGAAGAAATGACACTTATGTACTTATTGGAATAGCATTCAACCCACAACTAAATGCAAACAGATCATTTATGCTCAGTGGTGTGAAGTACTTAAGTAGCAATACTTTAAAGCACTACTTAAGTAGTTTTTTGTGGGTATTTGTACTTTACTTTATTATTTATTTTTTTGACAACTTTTACTTTTACTTCACTACATTTCTAAAGAAAATTATTTCATTTTTACTCCATACATTTTCCGTGAGACCCAAAAGTACATCCATCAAGAGAACATCCCTGGTCATCCCTACTGCCTCTGATCTGATGGACTTACTAAACACAAATGCTTTGTTTTTAAATTATGTCTGAGTGTTGGAGTGTGACCCTGGCTATCCGTAAATAAATGAAAACAAAAATTTGTGCCATCTGGTTTGCTTAATTCTTATTTTACCTTTATTTAACTAGGCAAGTCAGTTAAGAACAAATTCTTATTTTCAATGTTGGAACAGTGGGTTAACTGCCTGTTCAGGGGCAGAATGACAGAATTGTACCTTATCAGCTCTGGGATTTGAACTTTCAACCTTTCGGTTACTAGGCCAACTCTCTAACCACTAGGCTACCCTGCCACCCTGGCATTAGGAATGTTTAATTATTTGTACTTTATTTTTAATACTTAAGTATATTTTAGAAACGACAGGTACTTTTGATACTTAAGTGTATATACAAACAAATACTTTTAGACTTCTACTCAATTAGTATTTTACTGGGTGACTTTTACTTGAGTCATTTTCTATGAAGGTATCTTTACTTTTACTCAAGTATGAGTGCTTTTTCCACCACTGCTCATGCTTAATTAACATTAATTATTCATAACAGATACTTTATGATTGAATAATATTCATATTCATAGGATGAATTCATAGGATGATTCATGAAATGAACTCAGACTAAATAAAACCATACTCACCTTATCCTGCTTATTTATGATGCTGCATTATTGTTTGGGTGAAGAATAAATAGGCCTAAACGCAATTGAATACAGTTGTGTTATAGCCACTGGATTCTGGGCCACTGGTGTTGATGAAACTATTATGAATAACAAGACAATACTGGCACTAAAGATCACAAACTTCATCCTGAAGTAGAGGAAGCTAAGTGAACTATGTGAGTATTTGCCAATCCTTTGCAATTTTGTGGGACTGGTACTGTACAACAGTTCATTCGTTCCATCCGTGTCTGCACCGTCTCAAGTAAATTGCGGCCCGGAGCAGAGAGGCAGGGAGGGGGAATGGGGGGGAGAATAGAAAGGAAGGGGGTAGAGAGCGAGGGAGCCCGATCTGAAGACAAGGGAGGAGTCAGGCAAGGGAAAGAGAAGCTGGATTTCCACATTTCGCCCTATTCTCTTCGAAAAGCATACTTAATGTAATACCAACAGTCCACGAGTTTTTGCAAACACATGTTTTCTTATTCATACAGGTTTAATATCTGATATCGGGCAGGTAATGTATGGGGTTCATGGTATTAGCTCAGTTTTCGCTCTATTCAGCAAACTGTGAAAAGAAGAAAGACGCGGAGAAGAAGGAAAAGTCTGGCAGAGCGGAGTTGGAGTTGCGACGTCAAGTCACTTAGTCACATATATGCACATCTGCAACAAGCGAAAAAAGACTTCACTTACGAGAAGACAAAAAAAGTTCAAGAATTATAGGAGGGGAAACATCATTCGAACACGTAAGTGCAAAAAACACAGCGCGTCATAATGAACTGTTTCCCTCGAACATTTTGTGATTTGCTGGCTTTGAACATGTTAAAGACAAAGCAAGTTTATTTCAAAAACTGTCGAGAGGCATCACGTTTAAAATAAATCATAGAAGTCCTCAAATCGGGGGGGGGGTGATGATATATAAACAGAAATTAGTATGAAAACACAACCTATTCACTAATATACTCACTTGCACAACATAAACTACTTTAGACACAGCGTAACATGTATACTAACACTACATATTTTGCTGGATGTTGTCTACTTTCTTTAAAGTTACAAGTTGACCCATTGCACATTTTCGAAACTTTGCTGATGCATGTTCTTAGAAGGTGATAGACACTTGGCAATGGTTCTTATTCCCGCAAATCTGATTTAAAGGTGTGTTAAGGTTATTTGATGGAAGGTTTATACATTTTAAGTTTGTGTATTGGATACACTTGAATGCAAAAGTAATTGCATTGCTCAGTATTGTGATATTGGCTGAAACTTATTTTGGAACTTCCAATACTAACACAAAAACACTTCCACTACTTGGACTTTTGCCCAAAGACACGCATGGGAGGCATGCATATTTACATGTGATCACATTTCAGCAGGATTTTTACCATGTTATCGATTCGGTCTCTTATTCATGAGGCCTAATATGAGTTATGCCTGGATTGATGTACTATACTTTTATAGACTATTGTTCAGAATCACATAGCCTATTCACAACAAAAAAAATCTAATGCAACCACTGAAGTCCCCATTTCTACAATCAAAATATGAAAGTAAGCCCACGTTTATTTTACAATGCCATGGGCACATTTTAACGATTAGACAGGCATGTAGACCTATATAATGAGCATTGTAGGCCCATCGTGTTTGACAATAGAAAATCAACTAGGTTTTATCAAATGAAATGGAACAGTTCACAATAGAAAATGTAATTTCTCTGTTTAAGTAGCCTACACTAGAGGCTACTTTTGGAAAGCCCTTATATTCGCGCGTCCACATTTGGATTACTTTCCGTTAATATTTTATTGACCTGGTTATAATTAGACCTACTTATTATGCTTATCATTTTTTGTGTGTCTTTTATCCATTTCGTTGTTTTTTTATCGTATGTAATTTTCGGTCACTTAGGCTGTGTATCATGGCAGCGTGCCTTCACATGCGGAGATATTTGTTTTAAACTTTTCCTTCTGCTCGCAGCCAGCTGTTCCACATTTTATCTGCTTGTCGGATTCGGTGTGAGTGACTGGTGGACCGTTTGTGTCTCGGGTTTCACGCCGCCATACAAACGACAAGGGTTCGAGGCGTTTAGCTGTGCGGTGACGGCTCAGACAAACCTTCTTTGACACTTGGCAAATTATTAACGTAGATCTACAGCAACTGGCAGTAAAGATTTGAATGCAAAACAACAACATGTTAATAGTTTGTGCAGATTAAACATTTTATTTATTTTTAACCTCGGGTTAAGAACATGATCATCTGGACTGGCCAGTTTTAGGCCCCTATGAGATCTCTCTTGTGCTGCTTTTAAGAAGGAAAGAAAAATGACAAGAACATAGGCCTATAAACCCACTAAATTTAGTGATCGTTTTTACGCATAATTTTGTTTGCATTATCCCAAATCTTTATGCACTATTTTGAAATCATATGCTCAGTATTTAATCATTTAATTGATAATGGAACCCCCCAACTATGTTTTATGAAATAATATTTGGTTAGAGTATGAACATCAAGGAAGCCATAAACCTATATTTTAGCGTAAGTCTCAATATCTCAATAGAATATTGTTCCTAATCAAAACTAGTGTTTTCAACAGTAATATGGTTCATTGTTATCCTTATCTATCCATGAAACGAAATCTAAATGTCATTTTATCATTAATGCATTTTTGCATAAATGATATGATATGTAATTTTAATCAAGAGAAAGTTTTTGGCTTGCAAAAATCCAAATGTTATACCTCAATTTGATAAGGCCTACCAGCATTTTAAAACTATCATGTGTTATTTTATTTAGTGAGGATGCAATGGACTTAATAAACATACTTCAATTGATATATTTCTGGTATTTTGCTATTAAGTTTTATTTTTGTAGTGATTGATGGTGGACAGAAAGCTCTATGCCAGAGTGCATTTCTCATGATGAATGTGTGATTGCTTACCCCCAGATTTAATGATCACCAAAGCATCATTAAATGTAATTCCATTAATTTGAGCTCTATTTAGCTTTAATGGATAGCTGATATTTTCCACGTGAAAACGGTGTTCAGAAATAACCACAGATTGGCTCTAAGTACATGCCTATATGTGTATGGAGCTGGATATAATTTATGATTTAATCATATTAAATATGAATGATATCTGATGAACACACTCAGTAATATAAATATGTATGGCGTTACTGTTTTACATCTCCAAAACAGAACGGAGCTCAGCTAGGGGCTGTAGCTTCACTTGAACAGGTGCATTTTTACAAAACAAGGACTGCATGTCAAATGATTCAGTAACAGTAATAAATACACACAATGTTTTAAAAAAGGCTCAACGAAAAAGCCTGTTTTTTTTTTGTTCACCGGCCAAGATGAATCAATACCCGTCTGATGAAGGGAACAATCTGTAACTCACAGTACCACAGATAGGGAAGGAAAGGCACGGATAACCCGTATTCCTCCCTCCCTATTCCTCCTCAGTGCTTCTGATAGCAGGGCAGCCCTTTATCTCTATATTAGCATACCTTTACATTCAATTATGCATAGCTGCGAAACACCAGGCAGTGACCTGACCTTTCTAACTTGCCCAAAATGGGGCCTGTTACACAAGCAGATGTTAATGCACAAAGATGACACACTATTACCCTTAAATTAAGGGCCTCTCAAATCCACTATTCTAGGCAGGCCTCTTGTCTTTAGGCTCTTTTATATCCTAGAGGAAGAATACCTGTTAAAAGGTGTGTATGCATGAGGCCCTAATGACATCTGTTGTTGTGGTAATGGAACTCAATAAAGACCCAGTCAGAGGTACCAAGTGTATTGTTCTATGAGGGTATTCTAGGGTAAATTGATTTAATCTAAGGTAACATGTACCAAGGCTTTTTTTGTGTGCGTTTATTCACATTTTTGGTTTGATGTGTTGTGGATACGTTGGTGTGTGGCAGATATAGTGTGTGATTTATTTTGTGGTACTCAAAGGTTGTTATAGTTGGTCACAGATGTTAATATGATGAAAGGTTTATCTGTGTCTTTCAATGGAAGCTCAACTCTTTAGCAGAGCGCTAAGTACTTCTATCCCACAAACCACAGTTTACATTAGCAGGTGAGGAGCCGTTACCTCAGCTATTTAGAGCATGTTGGGCAGAAATAAATAAACACACTATCACAATAGTTACCCAATCAAAGTTTGGAATCTTTCCCCTAAGTGATTTGATTCGCCAACGCTGCCTGTGAATATAGACACTACATGAATAGATGGCCCCCAATAGGAATCCTTCACTTTGATGATTCTGAACTTTGATATATTGACATCAAATGGAAAAGTTACAGTGGGGAAAAGAAAGAGAATGGAGAGAGATTGAGAGAAAAAAGGCAGCGAGACAAGAGACAGAGGTGTGTGTGTGTGTGTGTGTGTGACGTGTGAGTGACTCCTTCACCTCCTTGTAAAAAGTTGGGGCCGTGGCAGTATGCCGCTGAGTGTAGTCTACATCAAAGTGTCTGGATGCATTTGCGTGTGAGCGGCGAGGAGGCAGGGAGGCAGGCGGGCGCGAGGCGTGGCTCAGCATGAGGGGCTTCTCCTTGGCCCTCCTAATCCCCAGGCCCAGCCATCCCTTCAGGGCATGCCTCAGATCTGGCTCTCCAAGCTCTCCGCATGGATGTACCCAGCCTCTGCCGGCCGATTTAATATGCTATGTGTTCCTGCTCCCCTCCACCTTCACTAGCAGCGTCCTAGAGCGGGACCCCATTCACCCCCATTCCCTGATTCAAGGAGTCCCACTTAAGGCACCTTTCATTGGGCACGTCTTTGCACAGTGAGGTGGTGGGATGGGTGATCTGATGATAATAATTTGGTGGGTGCTTATATTTGTCACATTTCACACATGTACAAGTGTGTATTAATGAGCATCTGTGAATTGGAAATGTGTATTTTGCATATCCCATCTGCCCCTGAGACACCCTCGGAGAGTCGGGTCACGGCCAGGGTCTGACATTATCAATGGGGACCCTGGAGCAATTGCGGTTAAGTGCCTTGCTCAAGGGCACATCGACATATTTTTAACCTTGTTGGCTCGGGGATTCCAACATGCGGCCTTTAGTTTACTGGCCCAGCTCTCTAACCACTAGGCTACCTGCCGCTTACAGGCGGGTGCGAGGGAGATGCATAGTGTAATGAAATGCATAGTCAGCGCCACACCATACGCAGAGGCTCCCAAATGTACTCTTACCCCCATATGCATGTTTTTTTTAAATGTTTCAAAAATGCAAATGCACCTTTGCATAAAATATCCCCATCATAGACATATTTTACACGCACACACACACACACACACACACACACACACACACACACACACACACACACACACACACACACACACACACACACACACACACACACACTCACACTCACACTCACACTCACACTCACACTCACACTCACACACACATAGAGAGAGAGAGGAGCGTGCAAGCAGAGTAGCCAGTATTCCTTCTTCAGGAAATAAGAAATGAGAAAAGAAGCCAGAGCTCAAGCTGCCTTACCAGAGGCTGAGAGTCAGAGTGATGCTTTGTTTTCCAGGGCTTTGGTCTCACTCAGACTGGACCTACCAATTAGCCTGGTCAACCTCCCAGAGAGAGAGAGAGAATTTAGTCTGGGGAAAAAATGAAGATGAATACAGGTGTGAAGGAGAGCTAGTCGTCCTGGATGACAGGACTGTGAACCCCAGAGCGTGATGACAGGACTGTGAACCCCAGAGCGTGATGACAGGACTGTGAACCCCAGAGTGTGTCAGTGGGTGCCTGCCTTTGTCTTTTCCCACACACTCGAGTGCAAACGGAGGCAGGTCGCGCCTGGGTGACGACGTCGCTTGACGGTGCTCGTCTCCTCTGTTTGCCATGAACCGCCGTACAAGCGTCTATACGGCTGCGGTGTGAGTATGGCAGCAAGGGGTGAAGTAAGCTGCAGGCCCATTTGCTTGTGGCGGGGCTGTATAAAGTTGAGATGCTGAGCTGGGAAAGTGGTGATGTAGTTCTCGAATTCCCAGGCTTCGGGTCTGTTATTGTTATGTGGCATTGTGTCATGGGCTTGATGGGAGCTAGTTGTGGCATCCGTAAGGGGGCCTGCTCTCCCTCCTCGTCCAGGGAGCGTGGTGATGGCCAGGGGACAGATGAGGCAGCCAGATAACTGTGAACAATGATCTGTCACCTCCACCTCCTCATCCTGATTTCTTTGTGTATGTGGAAAGCCTTGTGTCAGGCTGCTGCACTAAAGACACACACACACTTGCACAGGCTCAGACAGGCGCACACACACACACAGCAGCACTGCCAGAGAGGTTGATTGAAGGGTCTCTGATTATTGTGATTTAAACTGAATGGAGTAAAAGAAATGTACACCCAAACGTGTATGAAAAATTATTTACAATAAGGAAAATACAATTAAAATTCACTGGGGAATAGAAATCAATTACTAATATTAATTTCATAAATATCTGTTTGGAATTCTTTAGTTGCATAGCTCATACTGTTCTGATACACATAACAATGGTAAAGTTGTTTTAATATGTATGTAGGTGCAGTGTCCCATGCTGGCCTGGTTATCTTAGTGAAACCTGGGGGTTGAGGAGGGGGACATTGTTTCAATGTCAAATGCAAATCCCAAGGATAATACATGCATAAAGTTCAGGCCCATTTCTCCCTCCCTTCTGCAAACATGTTTAAATGCGTGCCTCGTCCCCTCTTCTCCCCCTTTCCCCTACTCCTTCACTTCTGTCCTCTGTTGCAGGGATTGTGAACCACGTTCCCCTCTTCTCAAAAGGGGAACACTACTATCGGAGCAAATGTCTTGCCCGACTTGAAAGAAGGCCTATTTTGTCAGGACGTCATTTGAAGGCTAATCCGGGATAGAGAGAGAGCGGGAAGGAGAGAGAGGGGGGTCCAATACTTCTCGCAGGGAGCGAGAAGGAGCAGGGGTTGGAGGGGCGGAGGGTGTGGACAGCGGTATTCCTCTCCTTTGCCCAGTTCCTTGCAGGGTGGGAGGGGGAGGTGGAGGTGTGGGGGATCCAAGAGTTTTTAGATCCTTGAAAAGGATTTTTAGATCCTTGAAAAGAGAGAGAGAGGGGGGGGGCTCCAGCCATTTGTAATGATGGTCTGTCATCGGGGCTGCCCTACCTGCCAGAGGAAACCTCAGGGCAGGCCCCTACCCTGCAACGTAGAGACAATTGCCCAATGTACAGTGGGGCAAAAAAGTATTTAGTCAGCCACCAATTGTGCAAGTTCTCCCACTGAAAAAGATGAGAGAGGCCTGTAATTTTCATCATAGGTACACTTCAACTATGACAGACAAAATGAAAAAAAAAATCCAGAAAATCACATTGTAGGATTTTTAATGAATTTATTTGCAAATTATGGTGGAAAATAAGTATTTGGTCAATAACAAAAGTTTATCTCAATACTTTGTTATATACCCTTTGTTGGCAATGACAGAGGTCAAATGTTTTCTGTAAGTCTTCACAAGGTTTTCACACACTGTTGCTGGTATTTTGGCACATTCCTCCATGCAGATCTCCTCTCCTGCAGTGATGTTTTGGGGCTGTTGCTGGGCAACACAGACTTTCAACTCCCTCCAAAGATTTTCTATGGGGTTGAGATCTGGAGACTGGCTAGGCCACTCCAGGACCTTGAAATGCTTCTTACGAAGCCACTCCTTCGTTGCCCGGGCGGTGTGTTTGGGATCATTGTCATGCTGAAAGACCCAGCCACGTTTCATCTTCAATGCCCTTGCTGATCGAAGGAGGTTTTCACTCAAAATCTCACGATACATGGCCCCATTCATTCTTTCTTTTCCATGGATCTGTCGTCCTGGTCCCTTTGCAGAAAAACAGACCCAAAGCATGATGTTTCCACCCCCCTGTTTCACAGTAGGTATGGTGTTCTTTGGCTGCAACTCAGCATTCTTTGTCCTCCAAACACGACGAATTGAGTTTTTACCAAAAAGGTCTATTTTGGTTTCATCTGACCATATGACATTCTCCCAATCTTCTTCTGGATCATCCAAATGCTCTCTAGCAAACTTCAGATGGGCATGGACATGTACTGGCTTAAGCAGGGTCCCTGGCGGCGTAGTGTGTTACTGATGGTAGGCTTTGTTACTTTGGTCCCAGCTCTCTGCAGGTCATTCACTAGGTCCCCCTGTGTGGTTCTGGGATTTTTGCTCACCGTTCTTGTGATCAATTTGACCCCACGGCATGAGATCTTGCGTGGAGCCTCAGATCGAGGGAGATAATCAGTGGTCTTGTATGTCTTCCATTTCCTAATTAATTGCTCCCACAGTTGATTTCTTCAAACCAAGCTGCTTACCTATTGCAGATTCAGTCTTCCCAGCCTGGTGCAGGTCTACAATTTTGTTTCTGGTGTCCTTTGACAGCTCTTTGGTCTTGGCCATAGTGGAGTTTGGAGTGTGACTGTTTGAGGTTGTGGATAGGTGTCTTTTATACTGATAACAAGTTCAAACAGGTGCCATTAATACAGGTAACGAGTGGAGGACAGAGGAGCCTCTTATAGAAGAAGTTACAGGTCTGTGAGAGCCAGAAATCTTGCTTGTTTGTAGGTGACCAAATACTTATTTTCCACTATAATTTGCAAATAAATTCATAAAAAATCCTACAATGTGATTTTCTGGATTTCTTTTCTCATTTTGTCTGTCATAGTTGAAGTGTACCTATGATGAAAATTACAGGCCTCTCTCATCTTTTTAAGTGGGAGAACTTGCACAATTGGTGAATGACTAAATGCTTTTTTGCCCCACTGTACATGGTCACTTTAATAATGTTTACATGCTGTTTTACCCACTTCATATGTATATAATGTATTCTAGTCAAGGCTCATCCTATTTAAGTACTGTTGTACACATATTTCTATTCAATAATGAATATCTACACTGTCCATACTGTCTATACACACCATCATATACATATATATTTATATTCTGGACTCTGACATTGCTCGTATTTCTTGATTTCTTTTCTTTGTCTTTTATTTGTGTGCATGGTTTTGTATTGTTTACATTAGCATTTTTGTCATTTAGCAGACACTCTTGTTCAGTATTTCTCCACTTATGTAGCTGGAAACAAAAGTGTTTCACTGCACCTGTGATAACATCTGCAAACTATGTGTATGCGACCAATAACATTTTATTATATTTACAATACCCTGACTCCGACAGGCTTGGCCTGGGGAATAAAAGTGGGCCTCAAAAATGTATCGAGCAACAAAAATATGAACGTGTATATGGGCCCCTAAACCGTCTTTGGCTATTTCAGGCCTGACTGGTGTTTTTATTAAGAGAGGTCGACATGCTTTGGAAATGTATCTTATTCATGAAGAAAAAAAGCCAGGGCTGGACTTCCTAAAGAATTCATTATGTTCCCCTTTCCCATAAGCCTTGCTGCTCCGCAGGTCCCAGCCGGGCCTCAGAGGTCGTTGAGAGTGTTGCGCGACATTGTAAAGCCTCCCATAGCGAGCAGGGGAGTGCGAAGGGTTCCATTAGTCAAACGTGCACGGACGTTTTTTTCTCTCCTCCCCAACACTTTCCCGGCTCTGTCGCAAACTCATTGTCTGAGCTAAGGCAGGACATTAGTCACTGTGGTACTAGTGGAGCCTGCAGGGCAGTGGGACCAACCAACACTGCTTTGGAGCAGGGACTGCTAGCCGGACAGAGAGAGAGAGAACTAGAAGAGAGAGAATGAGTGAGGTAGAGTGTGTGGAAAAGAGAAGGGGAGGGAGAGAGAAAGAAAAAGAGAGAAAGAAAAGGGAGAATTTCTTTCTGTGTGGGTGTATGTGTTTGAGAAAGAGAGTGTGGAAGTAGGAGAGAGAACGTTAGAGGTGTGGAGTCTATAGCTCTACCTCAGGGCTCAGTATGTAAGCCCCTGTTTTCCCCCCAAAGCTGCTTTCACAAAGAGATTTACAAGACAGGTCTCATGTGTGTGTGTGTGTGTGTGTGTGTGTGTGTGTGTGTGTGTGTGTGTGTGTTAAATGTGCACCGCTAGAAGACGTTTTTTCCTATCTTTTACATTATCTTAGGTTTTCCAAAATGAGTGGTTCCTAACTGCTCTGTCCTAACCAGAACCAAGGGATGCCATGAGATTATTTATTCTACCTGATGAAGGAGGCATGCGAGGCGGTCGGCGGTATCTTTGGTGTATGTATGTTGAGGGGAGTCAGCAGTCACACATCACACATCACACATACAAGGGATCCTGTTTGCTTTTGGAATTATTTATAAAGCTTGGCTTTTGTGTGGCTTTATAGTTCCCTGTCTCCTCCCATTACTGCCTATGACTCTACCTGTGCCACCTTCAACCCCAAACAGTCCCTCTGCCACTGTGCTGAGTCTCAGAGTAGGAATGCTGACCTAGGATCAGTTTAGCCATTTAGCTCATAGTGAATAACATCAGGGGTAACTGGTCCTAAATCAGCACTCTTTCTACTCTTACACAGTTTATATGGGCTTGTGTTTTTTATATTCAGAGTTTTTTTAATGGGTTCACAAGTAGGAGAATAAACAGCTGTTGGTCCAATAGTTCCTCTATGGGTTTTATTATTTAGTGGAATTCTATCTCTACAAGCACAATTTTGAGGCATCAGAGAAAATCACAATGTTATACCGACCATTACATATGGGCTTGATTACACTGTAATCCAGTAGAGTTTTGTGTGTATTTATACTGAGTCCAGGTAGAAGGTTTAGTGTGTTTTAGATGGTATATGTTAATGTTTTCTTTATTGATACAAGCAGGGATGTGATTATGGTTCAGCTCAGTATACATGAGCAGAGCGCTGATCTAGTTTCCTATTTCTCCCTCTGGCATAGAGATCAATGCAAACCAGCTAACACAGCCTAATAAGCCATTTACACATACATTGTGGAAAACATTTACATACATTGAAAATTAAACTGATAAAGTAGGTCCATGTCCTAGAGGTAAGAGTTATTGTGTGTGTGTGTGTGTGTGTGTGTGTGTGTGTGTGTGTGTGTGCGTGTGCGTGTGCGTGTGCGTGCGTGCGTGTGTGTGAGAACACGGGAGAGACCTCTCCCGTGACTGCCAACCAGTCCTGTGTGTGATAGGTGCCAGATTGTATAGCTGCTAGCCAGACTGTCTCAGCCTGTCAGAAAAGAGAGAGAATGAGAAAAGAACAAGAGCAAAGAGAGGGGGATGATTACAGTACACTGTTCCTCTGATCTGATTCATCACTAACTGTCTCTCATGCAAAGGGTGAACTTATTATCCCTGTCTCAACCTCCAGTATGGTGCCAGCTGCTCACCATGTTTCCCAATTAACCCCCCGGCACCCATCTAACTCGCCAATTAAGGCCTCCTCCTTAGCTCTTTTATTTGTGTATGTTAGCATGTTCACTGGAGCCCTGGGTTGTATTTATTGTGCACTAAATAGAATAAAACAGGGAGGGACAACCTGTACCTGTCCAATAGACAGACAAGAAACACACATTTTGTATCCCGTTGCAAAATGTTTTAAAATGTTTGTGCCCTAATGAATACGACCCTGGTGTGGAGGAATGCAGTGGAGAGGGGGAGGTGAGCGAGTGTTAACCAAGTAGTAAGAGTGTATGTTTAGGAGGTGTCCTAAGCGATGGTTTTACAGCCCCCAGAATTTATTTGAAGCGGCGACGCAAACAGCTGAAAGGCTTAAACACAGCCAGATGTTAGTTAGCTTCCTGACTGACGACTGCTCCAGTGCCTGAGAGGGCTGCTATTGTAAGTCTTCTTCCCCATGTTTATTTGTGGTCTTTTCTTTTGGGAGCCATTTTGGAGCATTCTGTATGTCCCCTTTGAGTTTAGGGGAAAGTTTTTGTTTCACACTTGGAAATGCTGTGAGTTTTATGATAAGTCATGTGGATGTTATTGCATATCGTATAGGAGTTGGGGTTTTGAAGAGGATGTATATTTTTTTTGCCTGACTTGCAGTAAATGACTGGCATTTCAACTTCAAATTCTGTATTCACTCCAAAGATATTCACTTGTGTGTGTTTTTAAAACCTAAAGTACAACCTCAGTAGACCTATATGCCGAGCTCTGGGACATGTGTGTGTGACTGTGTGTGTGTGTGAGTGTAGGTGCAGCTTACTGACGCAGTGGGAGGGATGCGGGCACGTTGGGGAGTGCCAATCCCTCTGTGTGTGTGTATGTACAGTATGAGCAAGCAGGCCCTGATGGGGGGGTGAATTGTTGTCTCCTTACCGACCTAGCTGTGCTGTTGGGAGACATGTCAGCCGTGGGGAGCTGGCTGAGTGGAGCTGCATGGGAGTCTGACTGGGACTCCCTCTGTGTCTCTACTTTCTTTGATCTAACACTTCCTCAACCATACTCCCTATACAGTACAGTATAGTCTCACCCCCCCAGCTTCATTGAAGTGTCTTCACCTCTAGCTGAAGTCAGTTGAAGTCAGTGGTCGATGGCGCCGATGGTCTGGGCTGTGTATCTACAGTATCTACTGAATGGAACTTTGTTGAGCGCAAACAGAAACGTCAAACAACAGAATAAAGAAAGTGTTCGCTTTTAACTTGCTCAGCATTGTGGGTAATGGGAACAAGCTATTAGGAACAAGCAAACAAGGGCAAGTAATTACAAATGGAATGTCATGTGGAAATGGCGTTTGTTTTATACAGTGCCTTGCGAAAGTATTCGGCCCCCTTGAACTTTGCGACCTTTTGACACATTTCAGGCTTCAAACATAAAGATATAAAACTGTATTTTTTGTGAAGAATCAACAACAAGTGGGACACAATCATGAAGTGGAAGGACATTTATTGGATATTTCAAACTTTTTTAACAAATCAAAAACTGAAAAATTGGGCGTGCAAAATTATTCAGCCCCTTTACTTTCAGTGCAGCAAACTCTCTCCAGAAGTTCAGCGAGGATCTCTGAATGATCCAATGTTGACCTAAATGACTAATGATGATAAATACAATCCACCTGTGTGTAATCAAGTCTCCGTATAAATGCACCTGCACTGTGATAGTCTCAGAGGTCCGTTAAAAGCGCAGAGAGCATCATGAAGAACATCACCCTGAACACACCATCCCCACTGTCAAACATGGTGGTGGCAGCATCATGGTTTGGGCCTGCTTTTCTTCAGCAGGGACAGGGAAGATGGTTAAAATTGATGGGAAGATGGATGGAGCCAAATACAGGACCATTCTGGAAGAAAACCTGATGGAGTCTGCAAAAGACCTGAGACTGGGACGGAGATTTGTCTTCCAACAAGACAATGTTCCAAAACATAAAGCAAAATCTACAATGGAATGGTTCAAAAATAAACATATCCAGGTGTTAGAATGGCCAAGTCAAAGTCCAGACCTGAATCCAATCGAGAATCTGTGGAAAGAACTGAAAACTGCTGTTCACAAATGCTCTCCATCCAACCTCACTGAGCTCGAGCTGTTTTGCAAGGAGGAATGGGAAAAATGTCAGTCTCCCGATGTGCAAAACTGATAGAGACATACCCCAAGCAACTTACAGCTGTAATCGCAGCAAAAGGTGGCGCTACAAAGTATTAACTTAAGGGGGCTGAATAATTTTGCACGCCCAATTTTTCAGTTTTTGATTTGTTAAAAAAGTTTGAAATATCCAATAAATGTCGTTCCACTTCATGATTGTGTCCCACTTGTTGTTGATTCTTCACAAAAAAATACCGCTTTATATCTTTATGTTTGAAGCCTGAAATGTGGCAAAAGGTCGCAAAGTTCAAGGGGGCCGAATACTTTCGCAAGGCACTGTACATGTGATTGGGGGCACCCGAATGGCGCAGCGGTCTAAGGCACTGCATCTCAGTGCAAGAGGCATCACTACAATCCCTGGTTTGAATCCAGGCTGAATCACATCTGGCTGTGATTGGGAGTCCTATAGGGCGGTGCACAATTGCCCGAGCATCATCCGGGGTAGGCCATCATTGAAAATAAGAATTTGTTCTTAACTGACTTGCCTAGTCTGAGACAATAAGGAGACAGTGGCAGAATAAATTCAACCACACATTTGTTTCATTACAGAACCGGAGAGCAACATCTGTCCGGTGAAGTCCACAAAACATATAGCATGTAACAGTTACATGACCTACAGCATGGTCACGCAATGTAATGTTTCACACATTTTTGGATTAAGCAACTATTGATTTAGAACCATAGAGACTTTGAGCCGAACGCGCCGGGGAGGGGGTACCGTCACGTATGCTCTCTCTCCAGGGCTCGTCTCAGCCGGACTGACAGGTTTCCCGCGCCTCAGCAGAGGTGCAACCCCTCCTGATCCCCGGGATTGTAATTTTGGCTGGCGTCCTGCGGCTGGAGCCACGTCGGGGAAGGGGTACAGTCTCGTGTGCTCCCTCTCCGGCCTCTAGGTCACCAGGCTGCTCGTTATGGTGCACACCTGTCACCATCGTTATGCGCACCTGCGCGTCACCTGGACTCATCACTTTCCTGATTACCTTCCCTATATATGTCACTCGCTTTGGTTCCGTCCCCAGGCGTTACTGTTTCTGTTCCTGTGTCATGTCTGTGTGTTGTTCGTGTTTTCTTGTTTTGTATTATGTTACGTTTATTTATTAAAACACTCACTCCCTGAACTTGCTTCCCGACTCTCAGTGCACTCGTTACACACCATTTCAACTTCAACATTTCAACATCATCTAATCACCTATTCTTAGTCTAATACAGTCACAACTAAAAGATACCAAAAACTATTTAGTCTAGTCAACGTAAGCTAAATATGATGTGGCTGTCCATGGTACTGATTTCTGTGTGTGTGTGTGCAAGGAGAAAAAACATGTTGAATCACTCTACTTGTAGAGAAATGCCAATGCCATCCTCCTCTTTCATGTTGCCTAAACTGTCTGTGACTCTGTCATACAGTACACACTTTTAGTTTTTGTTGTCCCTAGGCTACCTGGCTAAAATACTTGCCCACCAGCCTAACTTCCTTTCATGGGCGCATCGCCAGGACAGCTAGTTAGCATTAGCATACCACATCTAGCTACATGTTGAACTTCCATCCTCTCAGGCCAGGGGCATGATGTATTAATTTATGATTGGATTAGAATCACCGTTATAATCATTGGCCAGTACGGTGTATTAAGTCCAAATACCTACCTCCATCCATGGCTAAATTAGGAAAGGAGTGATTTTAGCTAGCGAACTAGCCACCAGAGGACAACAACACAACGAAATGCAACAATTCAAGTTCTTTCGGTCAATAATGACGTTTGGCTTGTGATGTGATTGGTCAGTAGCCAAATCCAAACTGGCTTCCCTGGACACTTTTGTTTGGTGTGCCAGGACCATTCAAAGCTGTGTTCACTCAGTTTAGCTCAACGCTGATTGGCTATTATTAAAAAAAAATTATCAAGGGAGGACAAATGCTCCCTGGCTTCCCTGGCATTCATACTCTTTCTGATCAGACTGTATCAGATAGATTCCCTGCACAAACTGAGACAGAAGGGAGCTGTTTGTTTTTGTACATTTTTTGGGGAAGCCTGGCTTCCCATGGAATCCATGAATACACGCCACTACCCCCTATATTTCCGCTGTCCATCAGTGCCATGCTAAATTACCATTGGAGCTGCATAACATGCAGATAGCATGAGCACTCACCAGGTGTTCTTGGCTGAGGCTGTTTGAAGGTATTTCTTAGGCATATGGGCCCTGGTCAAAAGTAGTGCACTAAAAAGGGAATAGGGTGCCATTTGGAACTCAGCCTCAGTCTCAGTGGGTCCAACTGATAAAACAGAATTATCAGAATCGGGTGTTGTCTGTAGTGTGGAATGTATGACTCAATAGCTCTTTGGATGTGAGCCCACCCCTCAGACAGGAAAAGCGGTATTAAAGCCATGCCTTTCCTACTTTTTCACTTCCTCCATCTGTTCATCCTCTCCATCTTCCTCCATCCCTCCCTCACATTCCATTGTGCAAGGGTCTAATTCCAGGACAACTGCATTTTGCAATGTGATGGCATTCCTTTAATTTGCCCTCCCTTTCATCCTCCCTTTATCGCCCGAAAGCCAAACACTAGTGCGACTTCATCTCGCCCAATCATCCTCCCTCTAATACGCTTTAAATGGCGCGGCCGCGAGGGCCCGGACGGAGAATTAATAAGAGCCAATAAAGCGCGCTGACAGGGCATGTCGGTGAGTCTAAGTAAACATTATGACTTCTTGAGGGGGGCATCGGGGGTTGTTGCGACTTGATGAATCGTTGCGTAGCTCAGCGAGGGCTAATTTCTCACTTAGCTGTCCTGATGGGGCCTACCTAATAGGGCCCTTTACTGCCTGATTTGGCTTGCTGATTGTCTGCTTCATGGGTTGATTATTGTGCTGTATTATTATCACGCTGCCCCCTGGCTGTTGTTCCACCACGTGCCCCGCAATGGCCCTGCTCTGTCATTAATCACTTCATTCACTACCCTCCTCTCCTCCACTCACTCTGGTCTGTGTTGTACTGTTTATACCACTGACACAGAGGAAAGAAAGAGCGGGGGTGGAGGAGAGAAAGGCAGCAAGAGAGAGGGAAATGAGAGAAAGAAAGGACAGAGAGAGAGGGAGGGAAAGAAAAATACAAGAGATAGAGAAAGAGAGTGATGGAAAGATGGAGGGAAAATAGACAGAGACAGAGGGAGAGTAGGAGAGCCCAGAGGGAACATGGGGATTAGAGTGTAGAAATGAGAGAGGGGCCACAGTAACTTGTGGCTCAGCCTCTTAACAGACAGACAGACACTGTCTGGGGGACAAGTTCCACAACACCTCCATCACTCCACTGGAACTGACTCAGACTGCATCCCAAATGGTGCCCTATTCTGTTTGTAGTGCACTACTTTTGACCAGGGCCCTGGTCAAAAGTAGTGTACTGCAAAGGGAATAGAGTACCGTGTGGGACGCAGCCTGTTTCAGGGAATAGAATTCCATTTGGGATACACCCAGTGTGTCCAGCTGTATGATTTGACCATACAGTATGTCCACTATGTAAGTACAGTGGGAAGAATTCCAGAATCTTGGGAAGAATTCCATTGCCTGCTCAATGCAATGATACAAGTTTAATGATATGAACAGAGGTTGTATGGAGACATTGCATTAAAGAATAATACAGTATAAAGATATGAATTGGAGTTGTACTGTAATGTGGACATAAACTCAGCAAAAAAAAGAAACGTCCTCTCACTGTCAACTGCGTTTATTTTCAGCAAACTTAACATGTGTAAATATTTGTATGAACATAAGATTCAACAACTGAGTTATAAACTGAACAAGTTCCACAGACATGTGACTAACAGAAATTGAATAATGTGTCCCTGAACAAAGGGAGGGGGCAAAATCAAAGTAACTGTCAGTGTCTGGTGTGTCCACCAGCTGCATTAAGTACTGCAGTGCATCTCCTCATGCACTGCACCAGATTTGCCAGTTCTTGCCGTGACATGTTACTCTACTCTTCCACCAAGGCACCTGCATGTTCCCTGTCATTTCTGGGGGGAATAGCCCTAGCTCTCACCCTCCGATCCAACAGGTCCCAGACGTACTCAATGGGATTGAGATCCGGGCTCTTCGCTGGCCATGGCAGAACACTGACATTCCTGTCTTGCAGGAAATCATGCACAGAACGAGCAATGGTGGCATTGTCATGCTGGAGGGTCATGTCAGGATGAGTCTGCAGGAAGGGTACCACATGAGGGAGGAGGATGTCTTCCCTGTAATGCACAGTGTTGAGATTGTCTGCAAGGACAACAAGCTCAGTCCAATGATGCTGTGACACACCGCTCCAGACCATGACGGACCCTCCACCTCCAAATCGATCTTGCTCCAGAGTACAGGCATCGGTGTAACGCTCATTCCTTTGACAATAAACGCGAATCCGACCATCACCCCTGGTGAGACAAAACCGCGACTCTTCAGCGAAGAGCACTTTTTCCCAGTCCTGTCTGGTCCAGCGACGGTGGGTTTGTGCCCATAGGCGACGTTGTTGCCTGTGATGTCTGGTGAGGACCTGCCTTACAACAGGCCTACAAGCCTTCAGTCCAGCCTCTCTCAACCTATTGCGGACAGTATGAGCACTGATGGAGGGGTTGTGCATTCCTGGTGTAACTCGGGCAGTTGTTGTAGCCATCCTGTTCCTGTCCCGCAGGTGTGATGTTCGGATGTACCGATCCTGTGCAGGTGTTGTTACACATGGTCTGCCACTGTGAGGACGATCAGCTGTCCGTCCTGTCTCCCTGTAGCGCTGTCTAAGGCACGTTCATGCAGATGAGCAGGGATCCTGGGCATCTTTCTTTTGGTGTTTTTCAGAGTCAATAGAATGGCCTCTTTAGTGTACTAAGTTTTCATAACAGTGACCTGAATTGCCTACCGTCTGCAAGCTGTTTGTGTCTTAACGACCGTTCCACAGGTGCATGTTCATTAATTGTTTATGGTTCATTGAACAAGCATGGGAAACAGTGTTTAAACCCTTTACAATGAAGATAAATTATTTGGATTTTTACTAATTAACTTTGAAAGACAGGGTCCTGAAAAAGGGACATTTTATTTTTTTGTTGAGTTTACTTTATTAGACATCTCAAGATCTTTATGCATGTGAGTAGTTGTATGTGGAGACATGGAGAAAAGGCCTCCTGTAAAGGGGGAGGGATAGAGAGAGGGAATTATCTGGTCCCCAGGGCCATGCAAGGGGACCCTCTCTCAAAGCCTTACCTGGTCCCTCTACAGCCCCCCCTATCATCCCTCTGCTTTATCCTACTTACCTCGAAGTTTGTGTGTGTGTATGTATTAGTGTTTGGGAGTTTTTCACAAAGGAATTCCTCTGCTTCCCCTCATGCAATCCCTGGGGTCCCCTCTCTTCTTGATGCTGAGCACACACTCTTGTAGATGGAAAGGCACACACACTCTCAAATACAGTACAGAGCATCTCTCACTCTCTCTTTGACACAGGCTGAAAAACCTATAGTGAAAAACACAGTCATACATATATACAAAGCAAAGCACAGGAGGGATGTGTACAGTAGGTACTGTGGTTTTAGTTTTTGTGGTGTCTTCCAAAGTGTTGTGAATTGTGTCTTTATAGGTCGGGGCTGCCTTTGCTAAAGAAGAGAGGCCCATTGACAATATGACCCTCACTCTTTCCTCCACTTTGAGTTCCATGCGGTCACTTAACCCAATTTTAAGAGGCTCAAATATTCAAAGTTGTGAATTTTGAACTGAATGGCTAGGAGTTAGAAAGGGAGACAGAGATGTATAATAATTGTATAATAAGCATTATTGTGGCATTCAAATCAAGATGGGCAAACATTTTGAGGGCCACATACTTGTTGAGGAATTACGGACAAATGATGGCCCAAGTTTTGGAAAATGTATTGTATTTCTTTGGCTGCTGCAGTGTATTTTAGCTGGATACCAGTTTGCAATTGTTGGGTTCGGCTTGGAAACGAAATAGCTGAACAAGCATCTTTTCCCTCTTTCATGCTGTTTTCAAGGAGTGCAGAAAGTGTATAGAACAAACAAAGACTCTGTAGCATCGTGGGGGGAGTCAAGAGTAAAAGCACGAGAGAGAGAGCAACCAAGTACCACATAGTCCTTTTCCCATGGTGGAGTGGTTGACTGCTTTTTCTATTGTTTAGGTCTTGGGGACTTTTTGGTTCCCAGTTGCTCTTAGCTCTAGCATAATACACAAGTTCTACTAAAACAGAGGAAAATAAATAAGCTAATAAGCAGAGGGCTGGGTGAGTGGGGAACGCCGGAGGTTTCCATTGTGGCCCGCCTCTTTATTTGCCCCTTATCTACTGGGTAGCAAGCGCAAAAGAGGCCTTGTGTAAGCATTAAGATTACATCGTGTGGTTTTGTTACCCAGGAATATAAGATGTACTCCACTCGTTGCTGTGCGAAACGACACATGGTCCCTCGCCTGTCCTTCAAAGCATCTTAAGTGGAGAGGTCTGGGAGACGGAGGCGTGCGACGAGGATAATCGCATTAGCTCCGCCGAAAGCCACCAATGGGCCGCGTTGTTGCACTGTTTGTCCTTGAAACAAAATGTAAACCAAGCCTCTCACTCGTTCACTTTGCAGTCGCGCCTCCCCACTCCCAAATAACTACACAGTGTTGATACCTAGGACAAAAAGCCCCAGTTTTGTTGAAATGATTCCTCTTGAATGTATCTGTGTGTGAGAGGGAGATGTTGACAGACTTCTTTGAAGTCTATTAGACATAAAACTTAGCTATTTCTCTACACTGAAGGCCTTTTTCACAAGACACTTATCTAGAACTCATTGCCCCACAAACAGTTCGGATTTACAGTTGTGGTGTCGCCCACTCTGGCAGAACAAATCAAATCAAATTTACCTGGCCGGGGTATCCTGGAAGGACATTGACCTCATCCCGTCAGTAGAGGATGCCTGTTTTCATTTATTTTTTAAATGCCTTCCTCACCATCTTAAATAAGCATGCCCCATTCAAGAAATGGGGCATGTAAACGACATAGAGTTTGAATAGCCTGACCATGTCACTGAACACAAAAGGGTGAGGAGGTCTATAACTGAACCAGTTGAATTGTGTGTGTGTGTGTGTGTGTGTGCGCGCGTGTGCGCGCGTGTGCGTGCGTGCGATGAGGCGTGACTAATTGCTACTAAATGTCACTTACTTCAGGGGGCGACCAGACTTAGTGCCATCTGGGAACAATGTTAAGTCTCAACCTTCTTGAAAGGAACCCACTACCCAAATCCTCCATCCAGCAGAGAATCCCACTCCCCTTCCCCTTCCATAGGGCCAAGGGCAACCCCATATTCCCACCAGTGCAGTGTAGCACACAGTATGGCAACCTAAGTATGTGCTATTCACTCAATGACCATTGAGCTTGTGATTGTGAACGTCTCTCTAGTCTCTTCAATAAAGGCATTGAACCAGGGAACAACCTTCGACCATTTGATCACACTTGAGGTTTGCTTACCTACCGCTCTACCTTGCAGCAGTTTCTCTTGGTCTGCATCCCAAATGGCACCATATGTATCCTGGTCAAAAGTAGTGTACTAAATAGGGAGTAGGGTGCCATTTGGGATGCATACTTGGTTTATATGTGCTCCTTTTATAGGGCCCTTTCCTTTAACTACCAACCTCTATCTCAAAAGCAAACACAAATCAAATCAAATTCTATTTGTCATATGTTTTGTCAACAACAGGTGTAGAGTAACAATAATGCTTACTTATGGGCCCTTTCCAACAATGCAAAGAGAAACATTTCAGAATAATAGAAAAATAATAACACAAGCAATAAATATGAAATGAGTAATGATAACTCGATTTAAATTCCACTAACGCGCAACACTAACTAGCTAGACATTTCACACCGGTTACACTTGTCATCGGCAAGGATAAAAAGAAACAGAATAGAGCTAAGCTCAGGCAAAATCCTAGCGGAAAACCTGGTTCAGTCTGCTTTCCAAAAGACACTGGGAGACAAATTCACTTTTCAGTAGGACAATAACCTAAAACGCAAGGACAAATATACACTGGAGTTGCTTACCAAGACGACATTCAGGCTGTAACACAACAAAATGTGAAATAAGGCAGAAAGTAGTCATGCCCTTGCCTTATTTCACATTTTGTTGTGTTACAGCCTGAATTCAAAATCTTCTCACCCATCTACACACAATACCCCATAATGAAAAGATGTTTTTAGAAATCATGAACATTCAACATTCAATGTCGTCTTGGTAAGCAACTCCAGTGTATATTTGTCCTTGCGTTTTAGGTTATTGTCCTACTGAAAAGTGAATTTGTCTCCCAGTGTCTTTTGGAAAGCAGACTGAACCAGGTTTTCCGCTAGGATTTTGCCTGAGCTTAGCTCTATTCTGTTTCTTTTTATCCTTGCCGATGACAAGTGTAACCGGTGTGAAATGTCTAGCTAGTTAGTGTTGCGCGTTAGTGGAATTTAAATCGGTGACTTCACTCGTTCTGAATCCTGAAGTAGATGTTTCCTTGCTTTGCAAGGGCTGCGGCTTTTGTGGAGCGATCGGTAACAATGCTTCAAGGGTGACTGTTGTTGATGTGTGCAGAGGGTCCCTGGTTCAAGCCCAGGTTGGTGCAAGGAGAGGGTCGGAAGCAATACTGTTACACAAGCATACCCATAACATGATGCAGCCCCCACCATGCTTTAAAATATGAAGAGTGGTACTCAGTGATGTGTTGTGTTGGATTTGCCCCAAACATAACACTTTATATTCAGGGCTTGAAATACATTTCTTTGCCACATTTTTTGCAGTTTTACTTTAGTGCCATATTGCAAACAGAATACATGAACCAGAATACATAACTGGACCAAGCAGCGTGCCTGGGAGGAGATGGCATCCTGGTCTTTGGAGGAGGTCGAGGAGAGAATATCCTGGACTTGGGAGGAAGTCTTGGCAAGATACAAAAGCCTGCCGTGGAAACAGACAACAGGAGAGACGGGAGGACAGCGACGACGCCGGGGTTCGTGGCCAGGAAGAAAGCCCCAAAAACAGCCCAAATTTTTGGCGGTGGGGGGCACACGGGGTGGTCGGTGGAGCCGAGGAATGAGCCAGAGACCGTCAGGGAGTCGAAGGAGGAACTCGAAGAAAGATTCCGGAGAGAGGTGGCGATGAGAGTGCTGCAGAGCGGGCGTGCTGAGGAGCGTGACACCAGTCCGGTGTCATCTGCATCAGTTTCACGCATCTGGCCTCCAGTGCGCCTCCCCAGTCCGGTATGTCCTGTGTCTCCTCCCCGCATTCGCCCTGAGGTGTGTGTCTCCGTTTCGGTACAAGTTGTGCCGGTTCTACGCACCAGGTCTCCGGTGCGCCGCCACAGCCCAGTACGTCCTGTGTCTCCTCCACGCACTCTCCTGGAAGTGTGTGTCCCCAGTCCGGTAAGTCCTGTGCCTGCTTCTCGCACTCTCCCTCAAGTGCGCCTTCCCAGTCAGGTACGTCCTGTGCCTGCTCCTCGCACTCTCCCTCAAGTGCACCTTCCCAGTCAGGTACGTCCTGTCCCTGCTCCTCGCACTCTCCCTCAAGTGCACCTTCCCAGTCAGGTACGTCCTGTGCCTGCTCCCCACACTCGCCCTGAAGTGCGTGTCACCAGTCTGGTGCCACCTGTGCCGGCCTCACGCATCAGGCCTCCAGTGCGCCTCCCTAGTCCAGAGCCTTCTGTGAAGGTTCCCAGTCCCGAGCCTCCTGCGAGGGTTCCCAGTCCGGATCCTCCTGCGAGGGTTCCCAGTCCGGAGCCTCCTGCGAGGGTTCCCAGTCCGGAGCCTCCGGCGAGGGTTCCCATGGTCCGGAATCCCCGGCGACGATCCACGGTCCGGTTCCTCCAGCGACGATCCCTGCACCAGAGCCGGCACCGACGCTGACGGATCCGCGAGTGGAGTGGGGTGGGGTCTACGTCCTGCACCGGAGCCGCCACCGAGGCTAGATACCCACCCGGATCCTCCCCTATAGAGTCAGGTTTTGCAGCCGGAGTCCGCACCTTTAAGAAAAATATATATTTAACCTTTATTTAACCAGGTAGGCAAGTTGAGAACAAGTTCTCATTTACAATTGCGACCTGGCCAAGATAAAGCAAAGCAGTTCGACACGAACAACAACACAGAGTTACACATGGAGTAAAACAAACATACAGTCAATAATACAGTAGAAAAATGAGTCTATATACAATGTGAGCAAATGAGGTGAGATAAGGGAGGTAAAGGCAAAAAAAGGCCATGGTGGCGAAGTAAATACAATATAGCAAGTAAAAATAATAAAAAATAAAAATAAACACTGGAATGGTAGATTTGCAGTGGAAGAATGTGCAAAGTAGAGATAGAAATAATGGGGGTGCAAAGGAGCAAAATAAATAAATAAATACAGTAGGGGGAGAGGTAGTTATTTGGGCTGAATTATAGATGGGCTATGTACAGGTGCAGTAATCTGTGAGCTGATCTGACAGCTGGTGCTTAAAGCTAGTGAGGGATAAGTGTTTCAAAGATTTTTGCAGTTCGTTCCAGTCATTGGCTGCAAAGAACTGGAAGGAGAGGCGGCCAAAGTAAAAATTGGTTTGGTGACAAAACGGATGACACTGTGATAGACTGCATCCACTTTATTGAATAGGGTACTGGAGGCTATTTTGTAAATGACGTTGAGGATCGGTAGGATGGTCAGTTTTACAAGGGTATGTTTGGCAGCATGAGTGAAGGAGGCTTTGTTGCGAAATAGGAAGCCAATTCTAGATTTAACTTTGGATTGGAGATGTCTGATGTGAGTCTGGAAGGAGAGTTTACAGTCTAACCAGACACCTAGGTATTTGCAGTTGCCTGCATATTCTAAGACAGAACCGTCCAGAATAGTGATGGTGGACGGGCGGGGCAGGTGCAGGCAGCGATCGGTTGAAGAGCATGCATTTAGTTTTAGTAATTGGAGGCCACGGAAGGAGAAATTGTATGGCATGAAGCTCGTCTGGAGGGTTGTTAACACAGTGTCCAAAGAAGGGCCAGAAGTATACAGAATGGTGTTGTCTGCGTAGAGGTGGATCAGAGACTCACCAGCAGCAAGAGTGACATCATTGATATATACAGAGAAGAGAGTCGGTCCAAGAATTGAACCCTGTGGCACCCCCATAGAGACTGCCAGAGGCCCAGACAACAGGCCCTCCGATTTGACACACTGAACTCTATCAGATATATAGTTGGTGAACTAGGCGAGGCAATCATTTGCGAAATATAGGCTATCGAGTATGCCGATGAGGATGTGGTGATTGACAGAGTCGAAAGCCTTGGCCAGGTCAATGAATACGGCTGCACAGTATTGTTTCTTATCGATGGCGGTTAAGATATCGTTTAGGACCTTGAGCGTGGCTGAGGTGCACCCATGACCAGCTCTGAAACCAGATTGCATAGCGGAGAAGGTATGGTGCGATTTGAAATGGTCGGTAATCTGTTTGTTGACTTGGCTTTCGAAGACCTTAGAAAGGCATGGTAGGATAGATATAGGTCTGTAGCAGTTTGGGTCAAGAGTGTCCCTCCCTTTGAAGAGGGGGATGACCGCAGCTGCTTTCCAATCTTTGGGAATCTCAGACGACACGAGAGGTTGAACAGGCTAGTAATAGGGGTTGCAACAATTTCGGGCAGATAATTTTTAGAAAGAAAGGGTCCAGATTGTCTAGCCCGGCTGATTTGTAGGGGTCCAGATTTTGCAGCTCTTTCAGAACATCAGCTGACTGTATTTGGGAGAAGGAAAAATTGGGAAGGCTTGGGCGAGTTGCTGTGGGGTGCTGTTGACCGGGGTAGGGGTAGCCAGGTGGAAAGCATGGCCAGCCGTAGAAAAATAATAGTAGCCAGGTGGAAAGCATGGCCAGCCGTAGAAAAATGCTTATTGATATTCTCAATTATAGTGGATTTATCGGTAGTGACAGTGTTTCCTATCCTCAGTGCAGTGGGCAGCTGGGAGGAGGTGTTCTTATTCTCCAAGGACTTTACAGTGTCCCAGAACCTTTTTGAGTTTGTGTTGCAGGAAGCAAATTTCTGCTTGAAAAAGCTAGCCTTGGCTTTTCTAACTGCCTGTGTGTATTGATTTCTAGCTTCCCTGAAAATGTGCATATCACGGGGGCTGTTTGATGCTAATGCAGAACGCCATAGGATGTTTTTGTGTTGGTTAAGGGCAGTCAGGTCTGGAGAGAACCAGGGGCTATACCTGTTCCTGGTTCTAAATTTCTTGAATGGGGCATGCTTATTTAAGATGGTGAGGAAGGCATTTAAAAAAAAAACAGGCATCCTCTACTGACGGGATGAGGTCAATGTCCTTCCAGGATTTGTCACATACACATGGTTAGCAGATGTTAATGAAAGGCCTGCTCGTTGAAGTGTTTCAGGGATGCAGTAATGACAGTGATAACAATTCCAAAAAAGGTTGTCTTGACCGCTGAGAATATGTACGGATGCAGGAATGAGTGATGGTACAGAGCAGCTGAGATCTTAGATGATTGAAAACAGCATATGAGATGTATTAAACCAAGTGGCAAGTTTGTTTAGGATGATATCCATGAGGGTGCAGTCGATGTTTATGGCTTTGGGATGGTACAATGTAGGGTTCATTGATAAGGTAGCATTGTTTAAAGTGGCTAGTGATTAGGGCATCATTTCCCATCAATTCCCATGATTAAAGTGGCTGGAGTAGAGTCAGTGTCATTGACAGTGTGTTGGCAGTAGCCACTCAATGTTAGTGGTGGCTGTTTAACAGTCTGATGGCCTTGAGATAGATGGGGGGCAAGCTGTTTTTCAGTCTCTGGTGTCCTTTGATGCACCTGTACTGACCTCGCCTTCTGGATTTAGAACAGGAGTGGCTCGGGTGGTTGATTCCTATGATCTTTTGCCTTTTAGCATCGGGTGGTGACTAGGGTCCTGGAGGGTACTAGTTTTTGTATTTCTCATGTTGGCCTGGTTGATGGTTCCCAATCAGAGGCAGGCTGTCTATGCATCGAAGTTTCTGATTGGGGATCTTCAGCCTCCTAGGCGCTGCTTTCCTCACGATGCTGTCAGTGGACCAATTCAGTTTGTCTGTTTCGAGGAACTTAAAACTTGCACCCTCTCCACTACTGTTCCATCGATGTGGATGGGGGTGTTCCCTCTGCTGTTTTGAAGTTCATCTCCTTAGTTTTGTTCGTTGAGTGTGAGGTTATTTTCCTGACACCACAGAGGGCCCTCACCTCCTCCCTTAGGCCGTCTTCGTTGTTGGTTGCCTACCACTGTTCGGTTCTCCGCAAACTTGATAGGAACTTCCAGGATACCCCGGCCAGGTCGATTAGAAAGGCCTGCTCGTTGGTGTTTCAGGACAGACAGTGGGTGGAGGTTGTTTGACCAGCTGACCCATTAGGATGCAGGCAATGAGGCAGTGATCGCTGAGATCTTGGTTGAAAACAGCAGAGGTGTATTTAGAGCAGGCAAGTTTGTTTAGGATGATATCCATGAGGGTGCCCGTGTTTATGGCTTTGGGGTGGTACCTGGTAGGTTCATTGATAATTTGTGTGAGATTGAGGGCATCAAGACAGATTGTAGGATGGCTGGGGTGTTAAGCATGTTCCAGTTTAGGCGCCTAGCAGCACGAGCTCTGAAGATAGATGGGGGCAGTTCACATATGGTGTCCTTTGGCAGCTCCGGACAGAGGCCTTTTATTCTCTAATTTGTTTAGGTCGGGTGTGACTAGGGTGGGTACTAGTTTTTGTATTTCTATGTTGGCCTGGTATGGTTCCCAATCAGAGGCAGCTGTCTATCCTCGTCTCTGATTGGGGATCATATTTAGGCAGCCTTTTCCCACTGGATCTTGTTTTTGTGTTGATGCCTGTCAGCTCTACAGAACGTCACGTATCGTTTAGTCTTTATTGTTTTGTTGTTCGGTTCTCCTTAAAATAAAAGATGCCGAACCGATTCCACGATTCCGGCGGCTCTGGCAGCTCAGGACAGACGGGCGACTCTGGCAGCTCAGGACAGATGGGCGACTCTGGCAGCTCAGGACAGACGGGCGACTCTGGCAGCTCAGGACAGACGGGCGACTCTGGCAGCTCAGGACAGACGGGCGACTCTGGCAGCTCAGGACAGACGGGCGACTCTGGCAGCGCTGGGCAGGAGGCAGGCTCTGGCAGTGCTGGACAGGCGGGAGCACCTGTAGGGAGGAGATGGAGAGACAGCCTGGTGTGGGGGTCTGTCACCAGAGGGCTGGTGCGTGGAGGTGGCACCGGATAGACCGGACCGTGAAGGTGCACTGGAGCTCTGGAGCAACCTTACCTGGTTGAATGTTCCCCTTAGCCAGGCCAGTGTGGCGAGGTGGAATAGCCCGCAATGGGCTGTGCTGGCGAACCGGGGACACCATGCGTAAGGCTGGTGCCAAGTACCCCGGCCAGAGGAGACGCACTGGAGACCAGATGCGCTGAGCCTGCTTCATGGCACCTGGCTCGATGCCCACTCTAGCCCGGCCGATACGAGGCGCTGCTATGTATCGCACCGGGCTATGCCTGCGCCCCGGGGACACCGTGTGCCTCACGGCATAACACGGTGCCTGCCCGGTCCCTCTCTCTCCACGGTAAGCACAGGGAGTTGGCTCAGGTCTCCTACCTGACTTAGCCACACTCCCCGTGTCCCCCCCCCAGAAATGTTTGGGGCTGCCTCTCGGGCTTCCAACCGCACTGCCGTGCTGCCTCCTCATACCACCGCCTCTCGGCTTTCGCTGCCTCCAGCTCTGCCTTGGGGCGGTGATATTCTCCAGCCTGTGCCCAAGGTCCGTTGCCGTCCAAAATCTCCTCCCATGTCCAGGAGTCTTTAGATCGCTGCTGTTGCCCGTTACCACGCTGCTTGGTCCTTTGGTGGTGGGTGATTCTGTAACGTTCGTCGTCTTCCTCTGATGAGGAGTAAGAAAGGTCGGACCAATAGCGTGGTAAGTGTTCATCCTTTTAATAACCTGAACTGAACACTAAATACAAAGTAATAAAAGTGAACAAACGAAACAGCTCCGTCGGGTGCAACACACACTAAACAGAAAATAAATATGGTTTTCAATCAGGGACAACGATAGACATCTGCCTCTGATTGAGAACCATACCAGGCCAAACACAGAAATAGCAAATCATAGAAAAGCAAACATAGACAACCCACCCAACTCACGCCCTGGCCATACTAAAACAAAGACATAACAAAAGAACTAAGGTCAGAACGTGACAGAGTTGATGTGCAGGGGTATGAGGTAATTGACATAGATATGTACATATAACTAGGAATAAAGTGACTAGTAAACAGGATAGATAATAAACAGTAACAGCAGCATATGTGATGAGTCAAAAAATGTTAGTGGAAGAAGGGTCAATGCAGGTAGTCCAAGTAGCTATTTAGTTAAGTATTTAGCAGTCTTATGGCTAGGGGATAGAAGCTGCGCAGGGTCCTGTTGGTTCTAGACCTGGTGCATCGGTACCGCTTGCCATGCAGTAACAGACAGAATGGTCTATGACTTGGGTGGCTGGAGTCTTTGACAATGTTTAGCCTTCCTCTGACCACGCCTGGTATAGAGGTCCTGGATGGCAGGAAGCTTGGCCCCAGTCATGTAGCTTGGCCCCAGTGATGTGCTGGGCCGTACGCACTACCCTCTTCAGCACCTTCCAGTCAGATGCCAAGCAGTTGCCATACCAAGCGGTGATGCAGCCTGTCAAGATGCTCTCAATGGTGCAGCTGAATAACTTTTTGAGGACCTGGGGGCTCATGCCAAATGTTTTCAGCCACCCGAGGGGAAAGAGGCATTGTCGTGCCTACTTCATGACTGTGTTGGTTTGTTTGGACCATGGGGGCCAATACGTTCTGTTTTATTGCTAGATTCAGCTAATCTTGCAGAGAGGTTATGGTTATACTCCCCTCCTCCTCCTCCTTTCCCCTCGGCAAATCTTCTCACTCTTACCAGATATTTTCCTCCGTTGATGGAATGATATGGCGCGCTACCTTTTTTCCTGTTTCATATTCCTTTTTATCCTCTATATCCTTTTCTTTCCCCATTTTCCCCCTTATCTTTCACCCTCCTCTCTCCATTCATCCCTCCTACCCTCTCTCTATTTATCCCACTTTTCCTCACAACCTCTCTCATTCCTCAATCTCCTCTCCCCCTCGACCCCCCTCTTTGTTCTGTAGTGTGTTTGTGCACTGTTGATAAGCGCCAGATAAAGGTTCTCAGTGGTCACTGATGTAATGATGATGAATGCTGCAGCGCTGCCAGTACTCCCCCCCCCAATGAAATGAACACAAATTCAGTATCCCCTCAGCAAGGGGTGGGGGTCGCCAAATCTAAGAAGACACTTAGAGTTTATAGAGAGATCTCCCCCAGTGTGTGTGTTTGTGCGTGCTTGCGTGCGTTCTAGATGAAATGGTGCAATTGGAAGTACACCTTCAGTATTTTTATCTGTAATATTATTTTTGTTTATATAAGTTTCCATACTGTGTTTAGCGTGTAACGACAACAATAGATGGACTATTTCGATACCTTCGATAATGGTCTCCTTTACCAGTTGCAGAAATATATTCTTTTTTCAAAGGCAATGTTTTTTTAGCTTGTTGTTTAACCCGATGTAAAAACCCTCCCAATGCTTTAAAAAAAATCCACGGCCCTATTCCTACTACGAGAGATGAAGGAGAGTCTGAGTGGCAAAGTGGCGAAAGAGAATTCTACTTTTCAATTCACATTACATCCTTGCTTTACCTTTTATGGTAGCTGGCAATGCAACATTCTTAGTCCGCAGCTCAAATTGACCGTAAATATCACAGTAGCCACTAGTACTTAGTCTCTTCCTCATCACAGAACTCTCTGAAACAAATCATTTGATTGGGCAAACTTATCAAGCACAAACTATTTAACAATCCTAGCAACTTTTCTTCTAAAACCTATTACAATATTGAATAATGCAACCAAACCATATTAGACTCTTGAATAATAAAACAATCCACAAGCATGTGCAGAATATTAAAGGGCTTATTTTCTCATCCTTACACATTAAATTAGCTGAAAATACACAGCTAACTCCTAGCTTACTAAAATTAACAACATGCTTCATGATCAAGTAACGTTAGCATATCAATAAAGAATGTTTACCCCCACCATAAGATTCTAAAAGTACAGTAACGTTATCATACAGTGTCATTCATATTATAATTTAGGCTACTCAGCCAGGTAAAGTTAGCTAGCAAGTCCCCCATACCCTGTGGGAATTTCGCCTATGTGTTAGGCTAACACTAGCTACCATATTAAAGCTACTATAGAACACTATGGTAAAAGCAAATTGTGACTGAAACCGTCTGTCAATTGCTCGTGTTTCTTGGCCCAAGCAAGTCTCTTCTTCTTATTGGTGTCCTTTAGTAGTGGTTTCTTTGCAGCAGTTCGACCATGAAGGCCTGATTCACGCAGTCTCCTCTGAACATGTCATGTTCTGACCATAGTTCTTTTGTGTTTTCTTTGTTTTAGTGTTGGTCAGGACATGAGCTGAGTGGGCATTCTATGTTGTATGTCTAGTTTGTCTATTTCTATGTTTGGCCTGATATGGTCCTCAATCAGAGGCAGGTGTTAGTCATTGACTCTGATTGGGAACCATATTTAGGTAGCCTGTTTTGTGTTGGGGTTTGTGGGTGGTTGTCTTCTGTCTTTGTGTTTATGCACCAGATAGGACTGTTTAGGTTTTTCACATTTGTTGTTTTTGTATTTTGTAGTGTTCACGTTTATTGTCCTTATTAAACATGTTGAACACTAACCACACTGCATTTTGGTCCTCCTCTCCTTCAACGGAAGAAAACCGTTACAGAACAGTTGATGTTGAGATGTGTCTGTTACTTGAACAGGCTAGTAACTCTAACTTATTCTCTGCAGCAGAGGTAACTCTTGAGTCTTCCTTTCCTGTGGCGGTCCTTATGAGAGCCAATTTCATCATAGCGCCTGCGACTGCACTTTAAGAAACCGGATTGACTGACCTTCATGTTTTAAAGTAATGATGGACTCTTTGCTTATTTGAGCTGTTATTGCCATAATATGGACTTGTTCTTTTACCAAATAGGGCTATCATCTGAATACCACCCCTACCTTAACACAACTGATTGTCTCAAATGCATTAATTCCACAAATGAACTTTTAACAAGCCACACCTGTTAATTGAAATGTATTCCAGGTGACTACCTCATGAAGCTGGTTGAGAGAATGCCAAGCGTGTGCATAGGGTATCTACTTTGAAGAATCTCTGATATAATATTTTGATTAATTTAACACTTTTGGTTTCCACATGATTCCATATGTGTTATTTCATAGTTTTGTTGTCTTCACTATTATTCTACCCTGGAGAAAATAGTAAAAATAAAGGAAAACCTTTGAATGAGTAGGTGTGTCCAAACTTTTGATTGGTACTGTATGTTTTATTTGACACGCCTGTGTGATGTCTGGTATACATGAATACAAATGTTTTCACCCTGGACATTTACTTTAGACCCTCATACGACCTTCATACGAATCATATGCTTCAAGTGTTATCTATGTGTTTAACTTATCACAGAAGTTAGTAAAGGTTACTGACAAACATACTATGACAAAGTTATTGTTTTGTAATCTAACAAAATTAAAATGAGTTTATACATCCCCAAAATGTGGCCTTTGAAAGCCTTGGTAGTTGCATCCATTCTCAGGGAATTGTCTGCATATACAGTTGAAGTCAGAAGTTTACATACACATTAGCCAAATACATTTAAACTCAGGTTTTCACAATTCCTGACATTTAATCCTAGTAAACATTCCCTGTTTTAGGTCAGTTAGGATTACCATTTTATTTTAAGAATGTGAAATGTCAGAATAATAGTAGAGAGTGATTTATTTCAGCTTTTATTTCTGTCATCACATTCCTAGTGGGTCAGAAGTTTACATGCACTCAATTAGTATTTGGTAGCGTTGCCTTTAAATGGTTGAACTTGGGTCAAACCTTTTGGGTAGCCTTCCACAAGCTTCCCACAATAAGTTGTGTGAATTTTGGCCCATTCCTCCTGACAGAGCTGGTGTAACTGAGTCAAGGTTTTAGGCCTCCTTGCTCACACAATTTTTGAGTTCTACCCACAACTTTTCTATAGGGTTGAGGTCAGGGCTTTGTGATGGCCACTCCAACCCTGACTTTGTTGTCCTTAAGTCATTTTGACACAACTTTGGAAATATGCTTGGGGTCATTGTCCATTTGGAAGCCCCATTTGCGACCAAGCTTTAACTTCCTGACTGATGTTTTGAGATGTTGCTTCAATATATCCACATCATTTCCCCCCCCCATGATGCCATCTATTTTGTGAAGTGCACCAGTTCCTCCTGCAGCAAAGCACCCCCACACCATGATGCTGCCACCCCCGTGCTTCACGGTTGTGATGTTTTTCTTCGGCTTGCAAGCCTCCCCTTTTTCCTCCAAATATAAGATGATCGTTATGGCTAAACAGTTCTATTTTTGTTTCATCAGACCAGAGGACATTTCTCCAAAAAGTATGATCTTTGTCCCCATGTGCAGTTGCAAACTGTAGTCTGCCTTTTTGTGGCGGTTTTGTAGCAGTGGCTTCTTCCTTGCTGAGCGTCCTTTCAGGTTATGTTGACACAGGACTCGTTTTACTGTGGATATAGATACTTTTGTACCTGTTTCCTCCAGCATCTTCACAAGGTCCTTTGCTGTTGTTCTGGTATTGATTTGCACTTTTCACACCAAAGTATGTTCATCTCTAGGAGACAGAATGCGTCTCCTTCCTGAGCGGTATGACGACTGTGTGGTCCCATGGGGTTTATACTTGTGTACTATTGCTTGTACAGATGAACGTGGTACCTTCAGGCGTTTGGAAATTGCTCCCAAGGATGAACCAGACTTGTGGAGGTCTGCTATTTTTTTTCTGAGGTCTTGGCTGATTTCTTTAGATTTTCCCATGATGTCAAGCAAGGAGGGACTGAGTTTGATGGTAAGGCCTTGAAATACATCCACAGGTACACCTCCAATTGACTCAAATGATGTCAATTAGTCTATCAGAAGCTTCTAAAGCCATGACATCATTTTCTGGAATTTTCCAAGCTGTTTAAAGGCATAGTCAACCTAGTGTATGTAAGCTTCTGACCCACTGGAATTGTGATACAGTGAATTATAAGTGAAATAATCTGTCTGTAAACAATTGTTGGAACAATTACTTGTGTCATGCACAAAGTACAGTGTGGCAAAATATTATTTAGTCAGCCACCAATTGTGCAAGTTCTCCCACTTAAAAAGATGAGAGAGGCTTGTAATTTTCATCATAGGTACACTTCAACTATGACAGACAAAATGAGAAAACAAATCCTGAAAATCACATTGTAGGATTTGTAATGAATTTATTTGCAAATTATGGTGGAAAATAAGTATTTGGTGACCTACAAACAAGCAAGATTTCTGGCTCTCACAGACCTGTAACTTCTTCTTTAAGAGGCTCTAGGAGGCTGTCCTCCACTCGTTACCTGTATTAATGGCACCTGTTTGAACTTGTTATCAGTATAAAAGACACCTGTCCACAACCTCAAACAGTCACACTCCAAACTCCACTATGGCCAAGACCAAAGAGCTGTCAAAGGACACCAGAAACAAGATTGTAGACCTGCACCAGGCTGGGAAGACTGAATCTGCAATAGGTAAGCAGCTTGGTTTGAAAAAATCAACTGTGGGAGCAATTATTAGGAAATGGAAGACATACAAGACCACTGATAATCTCCCTCGATCTGGGGCTCCACGCAAGATCTCACCCCGTGGGGTCAAAATGATCACAAGAACGGTGAGCAAAAATCCCAGAACCACACGGAGGGACCTAGTGAATGACCTACAGAGAGCTGGGACCAAAGTAACAAAGCCTACCATCAGTAATACCATATGCCGCCAGGGACTCAAATCCTGCAGTGCCAGACGTGTCCCCCTGCTTAAGCCAGTACATGTCCAGGCCTGTCTGAAGTTTGCTAGAGAGCATTTGGATGATCCAGAAGAAGATTGGGAGAATGTTATATGGTCAGATGAAACCAAAATAGAACTTTTTAGTAAAAACTCAACTCGTCTTGTTTGGAGGACAAAGAATGCTGAGTTGCATCCAAAGAACACCATACCTACTGTGAAGCATGGGTGTGGAAACATCATGCTTTGGGTCTGTTTTTCTGCAAAGGGACCAGGACGACTGATCCGTGTTAAGGAAAGAATGAATGTGGCCATGTATCGTGAGATTTTGAGTGAAAACCTCCTTCCATCAGCAAGGGCATTGAAGATGAAACGTGGCTGGGTCTTTCAGCATGACAATGATCCCAAACACACTGCCCGGGCAACGAAGGAGTGGCTTCGTAAGAAGCATTTCAAGGTCCTGGAGTGGCCTAGCCAGTCCCCAGATCTCAACCCCATAGAAAATCTTTGGAGGGAGTTGAAAGTCCGTGTTGCCCAGCAACAGCCCCAAAACATCACTGCAGGAGAGGAGATCTGCATGGAGGAATGGGCCAAAATACCAGCAACAGTGTGTGAAAACCTTGTGAAGACTTACAGAAAACATTTGACCTCTGTCATTGCCAACAAAGGGTATATAACAAAGTTTTGAGATAAACTTTTGTTATTGACCAAATACTTATTTTCCACCATAATTTGCAAATAAATTCATTAAAAGTCCTACAATGTGATTTTCTGAAATTTTTCTTTCTCATTTTGTCTGTCATAGTTGAAGTGTACCCATGATGAAAATTACAGGCCTCTCTCATCTTTTTAAGTGGGAGAAGTTGCACAATTAGTGGCTGACTAAATACTTTTTTGCCCCACTGTAGATGTCCTAACCGACTTTCCAAAACTATAGTTTGTTAACAAGACATTTGTGGAGTGGTTGAAAAACTAGTTTTAATGACTCCAACCTAAGTGTATGTAAACTTCCGACAACAGGGTGGCATGTTTTTTATGTGTTGTTTGATGTGCTGCTCTAGAGTCTGGGAGACTTTTACAGGGAGGAGAGAGCATGAGTTTTGGCTTGAGTACAGTGAATCCAATCCAACCAGTGGCTGTGGATAATATGCTATGTCATCACACAGGCAAACTGTTACTTTGAAGGAGGTGTACATGTTGCAGCAAGTATACTATTATGAGCGTAGCTTACTTCTCTGTGCTCTGGAGAGATCGCAGGTAGTTGACTAGAAGGCTCTGGAGGTCCTTGGACCATTCTGTCTCTGTAGTACCTGGAGAGAGATGGATAGAGGTAGTGAGTGCTAGAAAGAGAGAGAGCCCTCACCTCTGACCTCCTACTGGCCCAGGGCCTCCTGTCTAGTATCATGACATAGTGTTCCATGTTCCTGCTGGTAGCAAACCTCAACCTGGATGCAGAGAAATGTCCTGCCTTGTTGTATGGTTGCATCCATATCCACCAGGCTCCAAGAAATCAGATGACAAACCTGCAGAGACTAACAAAATCAAATCGTACCTGTATTTAAGATTCATGTATCAGTTTGCCTATTTCACATTCATGTATATAAATGACAACATTATATCTGATTTAAAAGTATGCGTGCCATTTTGGGATTAAAGCTATGACAAATTACATGGCATACGTGAATTTATAGCTAGCAAAGATATTATTTATATTTTCATCTCACTAACAATTGCTTATGCGAACAGCAAATTCCAGTATTGTGGCTAATCCGTATTGTGGCTAGCTTGACATAGGTGACTTATTCTATCATGACAACATCCTCCTTATTTGACTGTAGCTAGCTAGCTGCTAGCCTGCAAGTGTCCACTCTATTGCTTAATAACTGATGTAGTTAGCATGAGCTAGGAAACAAGCGTTGCTTCTGACATGCCCCCGATCCTGCTTGCTTTACATCTGACAGGTATTTGACTACCGTATGAAGCTAGATTATAATGGTTTATGAAAATTTAAGTTTAGTTAATTAGCTAGCTAGCTAAGTGTAAAACTGAGAGTATTGCTGTAAAATGCAGCTAGCTAGCCAACTGGACTTTATCAGTTGTAACCAAGCTAGTGATCTTAATCCTCAGTAACATTAGCTTACCATGCTTTTCTGGACATTCCTCTTGCCCATCCTGGTCATTCCTCTTGCCCATCCTGGTCATTCCTCTTGCCCATCCTGGACATTCCTCTTGCCCATCCTGGTCATTCCTCTTGCCCATCGTGGTCATTCCTCTTGCCCATCTTGGTCTTCTTCTAGGTTCAAAACTATAGTAGTCTGGTGCCTTATTGTCAAATGCAACCCACTAGTATTTTACACTTATTTAAATGGGTAAGTCCATTAAGAACAAATTCTTATTTATGACAGCCTACACCGGCCAAACCCAGACGTCGCCCTATCGGACTCCCAATCACGGCCGGTTGTGTTACAGCTTGGATTCGAACCAGAGTGTCTGTAGTGGCACCTTAAGCACTGAGATGCAGTGCCTTAGACCACTGCACCATTCGGGAGCCCACAGACACATGGTGCAGGCAGGCAGTCAATGGCTCAGTGTTCCAAAACTGTTCACCAGTTTCTATTTCAAGCAAATGACACTGTTCCATTTGTTATTTTTATGTTTTTATGGTGCACAGCAGCATATAATAGATTTTATTTCCAATTTCCTCCCATAAAGTGACATATTAATACATACAGTAGCTATATGTGCGACACATTATTGTTTGGGGTGTTCTAATGGGAAACATAGCCTTTAAACTTTTAACATGTTCTGTCATACTGAACGCAGACCAGGCAAATGCAATCGATCAACGCACCGTGACATTGATCAACCAATGGTGTGTTAGATACCACACACATACATTTGTTTGACACGCCCTCATTATCATATTGGAGGCAGAAATACAGAAATAGAGAAATCATATAAATGAATAACATTAATTAAAATAATTATTTATGTATTTATGTGTGCATTTATTTATTTAATTCTAATTATGGCAGCTTTGGTCCTCCATACAGTGTAGGCAAGTAAAAAAAATAGACTGTTGAGACTGCCCTGCTTTAGAGGGGGGCAACTGTTGGGCGAGTGTCGTCCAGACATTACAAGTTCGCAAGTTTATATCCAGTATATGTGTAGTCCAGGGTATTTTTTGCAAAAAGTTTAGTAAGTGTGAAGACCCTCTAAGAGAAAAGTTTATTTCGGTGTTTGACTTTGATGTACAACTGGCAAATGACTTTCAACTCAGAGCCTTTGTCATCAAAGTGTATAATTTATGTTAAATTGATTTGCTTAATGTGCTTATAATATAAGAATGTTTATTTTTCTTACCAACAGTCTGAATAGTGGTGTTTTTAACCTGATTAATCGCCTCCCTTTATGTGGGAAAGGATTATGATGGCATACAAATAATGACACACCCTTTCATTCTCCATACAGTAATTGAGTGTGGGACAGTCATTTCAAGGAATAAACATTAACATGAAATGTGGATTTATTTTGGGTAACGACTTCAACCGATGCATGGTTCATAATGCCTTCTTTTGTAAGGTGCTTACTGAGTATGCAAAGACCAGCCCTTCTGTTATACAGCGAGGCTGAACATTATACAGCCTCCGTAAAATGTTGGTTAGTTTTTTTTTGTAATATCTCATGCGAACGTGGTGAAATATTTGATTTTCTAATGACATGTAAGTAGATTAGTATGTATTCTCTGCAGCTAAGGTTTATGGTAGATGCCCTACAGTACATGACAACATACAGTATCATGACTTTCAAAAGAACTGCATAATATTTACACTATACAAAACATTAAGGACACCTGCTCTTTCAATGACATAGACTGACCAAGTGAAACCAGGTGAAAGCAATGATCCTTTATTGATGTCACTTGTTAAATCCACTTCAATCAGTGTAGATGAAAGGGCAGAGACTGGTTCAAGGAGGATTTTTAAGCTTTGAGACAATTGAGACATGGATTGTGTACCTTTGAACGAGGTATGGTAGTAGGTGCCAGGCGCACCGGTTTGTGTCAAGAACTGCAACGCTGCTGGGTTCTTCATGCTCAACAGTTTCCTGTGCGTTTCAAGAATGGTCCAACACCCAAAGGACATCCAGCCAACTTGACACAACTGTGTAAAGCATTGGAGTCAACATGGGCCAGCATCCCTGTGGAATGCTTTTGATACCTTGTAGAGTCCATGCCCCAACGAATTGAGGCTGTTCCGAGGACAATTTAATATTAGGAAGGTGTCCTTAATGTTTTGTACACTCAGTGTATGCGCCTCCCTGAGATAAATCCTCAGATAGAAAAATAATATTAGCATTACCTGACCTAGATTAGAATTTCCAGAAATGGCACATCCTGTAGGTACTTACAATATGACATGTTTATGACTTATTATATAATGATAATGGTTATAACAAGGCTAGGTTATGACTAGTGCCCAGAGTTTATCCTGGTCAGGTGGTCACAAAGTCAGGAAAAACTGGGCCCCACTGATAATCCAGGTACTGTATTACCCCTGAGGGACCCCAGTGTTAAGGATCAGTGTGGCAGACGTGTTGTTGCCTACTCTTACCACCTGGGTTCGGCCCGTCAGGAAGTCCAGGATCCAGTTGCAGAGGGAGGTGTTTAGTCCCAGATTCCTTAACTTAGTGATAAGCTTCGTGGGCACAATGGTGTTGAACACTGAGCTGTGGTCAATGAACAGCATTCTCACATAGGTGTTCCTTTTGTGCAGGTGAGAAATGGCAGTGTGGAGTACGATTGAGGTTGCATCATCTGTGGATCAGTTGGGGCGGTAAGCGAATTGGAGTGGGTCTAAGGTGTCCGGGAGGATGCTGTTGATGTGAGCCATGACCAACCTTTCAAAGCACTTCATGGCTACCGACGTGAGTGCCACGGGGCGGTAATCATTTAGGCAGATTACCTTTGCTTCCTTGGGCACAGGGACTATGGTGGTCTGCTTGAAACATGTAGGTATTACAGACTCGGTCAGGGAGAAGTTGAAAATGTCAGTGAAGACACTTGACAGTTGGTCTGCACATGCTTTGAGTACACATCCTGGTAATCCGTCTGGCCCAGTGGCTTTGTGAATGTTGACCTGTTTAAAGGTTTTGTTCATATCGGCTACCGAGAGCGTAATCACACAGTCATCCAGAACAGCTGGTGCTCTTGTGCATGCTTCAGTGTTGCTTGCCTCGAAGCGAGCATAAATGGCATTTAGCTCGTCTGGTAGGCTCGCGTCACTGGGGAGCTTGAGTATGAATTTCCCTTTGTAGTCTGTAATAGTTTTCAAGACCTGTCACATCCGATGAGCGTCAGAGCCGGTGTAGTAGGATTCAATCTTAATCCTGTATTGACGCTTTGCTTGTTTGATGGTTTGTCTGAGGGATTTCTTATAAGCGTCCGGATTATTCTCCTGCTCCTTGAGAGCAGCATCCATGGCTTTTGGTTGGGATATGTACGTACAGTCACTGTGGGGACGACTTCATCGATGCACTTATTTATGAAGCCAATGACTGAGGTGGTGTATTCATCAATGCCATTGAATGAATCCCAGAACATATTCCAGCCTGTGCTAGCAAAACAATCCTGTAGTGTAGCATTCACATCATCTGACCACTTCCGTATTGAGCGAGTCACTGGTACTTCCTGCGTTAGTTTTTGCTTGTAAACAGGAATCAGGAGGATATAATTATGGTCATATTTGCCAAATGGAGGGCAGGGGAGAGCTTTGTATGCATCTCTGTGTGTGGTGTAAAGGTGGTCTAGGATTTTTCTCCCCCCTTGTTGCACATTTGACATGCTGGTAAAACTGATTGAAGATTGCCTGCATTAAAGTCCCCGGTCACTAGGAGTGCTACCACTGGATGAGCATTTTCTCCTTTGCTTATGGCCTTATAGAGTTGGTTGAGAGCGTTCTTAGTGCCAGCTTCGGTTTGTGGTGGTAAGTAGACAGCTACAAATAATACAGATGAGAACTCTCTTGGTAGATAGTGTGGTCTACAGTTTATTATAAGGTACTCTACCTCAGGTGAGCAATACCTTGAGACTTCTTTAATATTAGACATCGCGCACCAGCTGTTATTGACAATAAAGAGACACTCCTCGTCTTAACCAGAGGTAGCGTCTCTGTTCTGCCGGTGCATGGAAAATCTTGCTAGCTCTATATTGTCCGTTTTTAATGTCCCGTTGGTAGGATAATCTGAATCGTAGTTCTTCCCTTTTATTGTTCAATGATTGCATGTTAGCGAGAAGAATGGAAGGCAGTGGGAGTTTACTCGCTCGCCTCCAGTATTTTCAGAAGGATGCCCGATCTGCGGCCTATTTTCCGGCGTCTTTTCTTCACGCAAAAGACGTGGCTTGAATGCTTTCCTTCTCGTCGGAGTCGTTAAAGGAAAAAGTTTCTTCCAGTCCGCGGTGAGTAATCGCTTTTCTGATGTCCAGAAGTTATTTTCGGTCATAAGAGACGGTAGACTGTATGTACACAATAAGTAAAAAAATAGGTTACACAAAACGCATTGAAAAAAAAAAATAGCACAATTGGTTGGGAGAATGTAAAACGTCAGCCATGTTCTTCGACGCCATTTATCAACTTTGCATTGCTTGACTGTGAAGACTGATAAAAGTTTACAAGAAGTGGAAAGAGAAGGTTAAAAGATAAACAGAATGAGAGAAAGAGACAGACCGAGAGAGAGGAACACTTGTAGGATGGTGTGATTGGGTGTAGCTGTGGTGTCCAGGTCAGAGGGGTTATGGGTGAAAAGGTCCTGCTTTTAATTGCTGTCTCTAAAACCATGGACTGCTCTGAATGCTTCATAACACAAAAGGGTGGTCAGCCACACTTGAGTGGCCAGGAGCTGTGAATATTTGTTGTACCAATGGAATGTGTATGGCCCTGCTTTTCTCCTAACCCCGCACTCCTCCCCCAATATATTTATCTTCTGAATCTGAATATCCCTCCTTCCTTCCAACCTTTTCTGACTCACCTGGGGGGAGGGAGGTAGAGAGGTTTAGTGGTTCAAACAAGGAAGGGAGCCAACGCACGCATACTTACGCTGGCACGCACCTCGCACCCACGCAGGGACACACGCAAACACCGGCAAAAAGCACCGGCAGGTCGAGGGTGTAAACAAGTTTCTCCTTCTTCTTCACTTTTTCAAGGAGTTCAATTGTCAGAACGAGGGCAGAAAAAAACCTTTGTCTGATCTCCCCTCTGCCAGAGACAGAATGTCAGTCGAGGAGTGCCTCACATTTGAGTTTCTGTGGTTGCAGGCCAATGAAAGTGGGTGAGTGGCTTGCTGTCTCTCTCAACCCAGGACCTGAATCGATCGAGTGCTCAGGAACTCACACATACACACTCACTCACTCTTGTTGTTCTACAAAAATTGAAAAAAGTTCTGAAACTAACCCCAAAACTCAAACACTCATCAAACGCATACCAGTGATTTGAGATGAGATCTGTTATAGAAAGATAGAAATTAGGTCTGGAGTGACATGGTACACATGTATTCATGTGGGACTGATTAGAGGAAAAGTTTGTTTAATTCTGTCTTGATTGGTCGGGGAGTAATTGTGCTTTGTTTTTTGGGGGGGGGGGCAATTAACGATTGCTTACAGATGTTGTTGTCAGCTTAGAATGGACGGCAGGAGGGTTGGGAAAAAAAACAAACAAAGCGCACCTTGTTTGTCTGAAGTTGCCCCCCCCCTCTACACCGCCCTCCCAGGAGAGTTTTGGTAACACCATCCACTTCTCCTGTAAATTCAACATCAGCCCTGTGCATTTCAGCCCTATTCACCAACTCCCCTCTTTCTAATCTGCTAGTGTTTATGGGATGGAAGGCAATTAAATAGTATCGTTTGGCAATTAGGACTCTATTTGAAAGAAATGTTGCACAGACTAAATATTTCCAGCAATTATCCTTGAACAGTGTGTTTCGGGGTCTAAGTGAAGGGCTTGCAGTGGATTTAAATGATCCCATATTTTATGTTGTGGTTTAGCATGTTTGGTTGCTGTCTCCATGGCTAGGGTTCAGGGATGACTTGACCCAAATAGAAGTTCTGAACTGAACTGAAACGGTTTGCTACTATAGACTGTTGGCTGAATCTCTTAGGGGCAATCTGAGATTCTAGTCCCAAAATCAATGTACCAAACCCAGATTTGCCCTTCAAAATGGAGAGACAGCATTAACCGAAACAACGTTTGTTCTTTGAGAGAAAGAAAAGGCACCATGCCAGGCACCATGATATTCCCAAAAGCACCACAGACGAGCCTTAATTGTTTGAGGCTGTGAATGTTTCTCTCTCTGTAGTATCCCCTGAAGGTTTCATCTTTCTCTCTGGAAGAGGAGGAATTCTCCGTACGTACCTATCCACAACCTTCACTTCCATGTACTCTAAGATACAGTATAACCTGAGCTTACTGAACAGCAACGTCTTTAACTAATATACTTTGAAATAAAATGTATAGAACTTAATTCCCCCACATTACCGTAAGTTTCCTGAACTATTACGGAACTATGTCATAGTTCAAAATTGGGTGAGATGAGAAGTTTGCTAGCTGTCCCATTTGTGAGGTTGCAAAAATTATCTTAACTTTATCAAAATTCCCAGGTTTTTACAGAAATCCCGGTTGGAAGATTCATGCTATAAGGCCCATTGGGTGCATTGAGAGGGCAGTGGGAAGATCAAACAACAATTATGAGTGAAAATAAACAGAGTGGAGCTGGTGGATTGACCCATGGCCCTCTCTGTGGCCAGGGATAAAAGGGGATTGACTGGAAGGACTTCCTTATGGTATGGAGGTCAGAGGTCAGCAAACATGAAGCGCCAGTTCCATGGGATTGTTTTCTTGAAGACTTTTAGATTTCATGCTTTCATACAGTCTGTTTCTAAAGAGGTGGAGCCATCCCACTGGGCACAGATGTCAGTTCAACGTCTAGTTTTTATTGACATGTGGTTGTCACCATGTCATTAGATTTTGTTTAAATATTGGATGAAAAAAATACGAAATGCCCTTAAGTTGTTGACTTTTTGCAAATCCAGTTAGTTTTCCATATTGATTCAATGTCATCACAGAATTTTGGGGTTGAGGTGACGTGGCAACAGTGTTGATTCAACATGTTTTTGCACAGTGGGATACTGTTGCATCTCTATTGTTGAGAGAGTGTGACATTAACCTTTCGAGCAATTCAACAACGATGTCTTTACACTTAATTGCACTTTGTCTTGTTAAAAATTGGGTCAGTTTAACAATTTCTTGAAGCTTTAAACGAAACAAAAGTGTTAAGAGTTTTACTATGATAGACACTCCTTGGACAATCATCGCTGGAAGACCAATGCATCTGGAGATAATGTTAGGAAAGTCTGTAGCATGACAGTTTGCTCTAATAAATCTCTGCAATGGGACATTTTACTGTAGGTCTGCTCTTGTTGACATCTTCTTGGACACCTGTTCCCTACCCCCCAGGTGTCCTGTCTCCATGAGGTGCTGAGGAATGAGCTGTCGCCATGGAAACCCAGTCCCAGGCCAGTTCTGCAGCTGAGAAGAAGAAGAAGGTGGAGACCATCGTGGCAACCAAGGGCTTGTCCACGTCCGCCGACATCAGCGAGAAGGCTGTGGCCTCCAGCACTACATCCAATGGTAAGGATTGTTTCCAGCTTTTACCTCCTCTTCTTTCCTTCCTTACCCTCTCTGGTCCCCTCTCTTGTTATCTTCCTCACTGGTCCCTTCCATCTCTCTCCTGTCGATTTCTTGTCTTGTCTGACTACGAACAGGAAGTTGTAAGGAGTTGAATGGTTTGGTCATAAAGTTAAGATATTGGTGTTTCTTCATTTAGGATGCTGTTTGTAGTGGAATGCAATATGTGAAGGGATCATGTTCTTACAAACTCAATCATGTGTAATGTTGAAAACAAGGTCAGGCCCTTTTGGAGAAAGTTGAGTTCATATACAACAATCGTATATGCAACATATGCAACATCTTGAATACACAACAGAAGATGTTCATTGTTCAGTCTTTTGGCCCTCACAACACAGCTGCAGAAATGAAGAATATTCGAAAACAAAATAATTTTTTCTCCAGGAGTGACTGGGACTGCCAGACAAAAGTCATAACAAACCCAGAGGACAAATGACCATGACTTAAGTTGCAGCTGTGGTCATTAGCTGCAGCTGGAAGAGTTATGTTTTTTTTTTTTTTTTTGGGGGGTTGTTGAGGTGGTAAGAGGTGTGTGGGGGATGGGGGAGTAGTAGACTTAGGGGTGTCAGCGGAGAGAGAGAGGTAAGGAAGCCCTCTGTCGCCCTGGGTTTCCATCTGATTTGTAGCATGTCAAATGTAATCATTCCAGGTCCACGGCAGAAGCCTTCAAACACTCCAGGAGAAGGTTAATGACTCAGAGGGTCTCTCTCACACTCACTGTCTCAATCTCTCACTTTCTCTCTCTCTCTCTCTCATATATATATATATATATATATATATATATATATATATATATATATATATATATATATATATATATATATATATATATATATATATATATATATATATATATATATATATATATATGGGAGTTATTGCAGGAAGTTGAGTGGGGTGGGGGTGGTGTGTAGGGGGAATGCATCTCGATCCGTCTTGGGAACACTGTCCCTCTTACTCATTTCCATATGGCAACACTATTTCATTAATTAAAGGAGGGAAGATAAAAATATGTTTTGCGGTATGGAAAATGCATGGATGTAATTTGGCTCTGGAGATTGTGCATTTTTCTTTGTAATGCTCTGGTAATTACTCCTACTAACAACGTAAACGTTTGTCTTGGAAAGGTACTCCCACAATGATCTGAACTTACACAAGGGGCCATACCTGGGGTTAAAGAGTAGGGAAACAAAAAATACTATTCTTATCCAAGATCATAGGAGAGAGAGAAAAGAAAGATAGAAGGAGGAATGAGGGATGATACTTATACACAGAGAAAGAGATAGCTTACACATTTTTTGAGCAGGTTCTAATGACAGCACATTCTCCAAGTTGCCCCAGAACTCATAACATCTTATCAGGTGTAACCTTATACACCCCTGTCAACTTTAACCTCTGTAGCCCCCCTGTCCCCTCTCCTTCCCCATACAAACAAAAGGTAATTGTGAGCAGCTGTGGAACCCCAGTGGCTGGCTCTTCTCAGGAAGGCCCAGGTGAATATTTTCCCCATCATGCTGCAGAGGAGTGGCCCCTGAACCCACACAGGGGTAACCCTGTAGGACACCCCTCCACCACAACATGCTACGATTAGAACTGAAGAAGTAAAAGCTAGCAAAAAGTAAAAAATAAATTGAGGAGCAGTTATTGGTGGACTTATGGGCTGTTTAGCTTTGGTCTCTCTGAAGTGTTTTCTGTTGCAATACAATTACTACACGATTGCGTGTTTTGGTTTTGTTTGTGATTAAAGGCATATGGAAATAATTTTCTGGAAAACCTCGCCTGATAGGCTTTGTGTCTAAGTCCACGTTTTTGGGGGACTTAATTGATTCAAATGTTGGCAAGTCCTGGATGTTATAATTTGATTAAATTATGTTTTTTTTGTGACACAATTGACTTCATGACGTTACTAACCACTCTCCCAAATCTAATTCCAGAACACAAAGAACAAAGACATAAATATAACTTTTTTCTTTCTGAAGATTAGAATGTTTTGGTTCTTTATATTATGTATAGATGACACAAGTAAAAAACACAGTACTTATATTACACATACACTATGTAACCGTGTGTGTACATATGTCCTGAGCAGTTCCCTAACTCAATAAAAATCAGAACAGTGGAAAACTTTTTGTTACTTCCTTTCTGTCCTTTCTTTGCTCCTTCGTTATTTTCTTTTCTCTCACCCTCTCTTTTCTCTCACTTTTATATATCCTACTACCCTCTCTTTTCTGCCAACGTCCACTCCTCTCTCTTCCTCTCTTATTCTTGTATGTAAGTTTTGTCGGAGTTGAGAGAGCTTGCTTGGCTTTGTAATGTGCAGTCTTGGAGGGGGAGCTAGCTAGCTAGCGTTCCCACATGGTTGGCTAAATGGTGGCTTCATCCTGTGTACTATTCATCTTTTCGCCCGCTCCCCTGGCCTGACAGCTCAAAAGGGCCGACTGAGCCACAACAATGCTGTGATTGGTGTTCTTTAGGAGGGGCAAGGGGGAGACCTCCCCCCACCCTCATCATTCTCCAGGCAGGTGGACCAAAGTCTCCTGATTCTTTTGTTGTTTCCCCGGGCCTTCCAAAAAAAGATGTCCATGCTCTTGGCTGAATAAATCCTGTCGTCATGGGATAATTTGCTAATAAAAAAAACTAGAAAAGAAGGGAGGGAAAGGCCCCTGCTTATTGATTGAGGAGAGAGAGGGTGAAAAAAAAAAGTTTCTGGTTGGTTGGTTCATTGGATTTTTTTTATATGGATGCTGCTGAATTAGGAAAGTGAGGGAACAGAGGGACAAAGAGGAGTGAGAGAGAGGGAGGGCTAGAAGAGAGGGAAAGAGTGAGCGAGAGAGGAAGTGAGGGTTTGAGTTAGCGAGCTAGTTTAGGAAATTGTAGTGGAATGCATGCCCTAAAGTAGTAGGGTTTTCTGTAGACCAGAGGATGTTAGCGGGAGGAGCTATAGGAGTACGGGATCATTGTAAAAGCAAGGAATGTAAATCAATGGAATGGTACCAAACACATTGAAACAAAGTGTTTGACTCCGTTTCATTGATTCCATTCCAGCCGCCATTACAATGAGCCCGTCCTCATATAGCTCCTCCCACCAGCCTCCTCTGCTGTGAACCTAATAGTTTATGAAGGAAGGACTCAGAACCTTTTAAAAGGGTGCTTTGGGATTTTGGCAATGAAGCCCTTTATCTACTTCCCCAGAGTCAGATGAACATGGATACCATTTTTAAGTCTCTGCATCCAGTATGAAGGAATTAGAGGTCATTTTGCGAGTCAACGCTAACTAGTGTTAGCGCAGTAACTGGAAGTCTATAATATCTTATAGCATGCTAGCAGTTACCATAGACTTCCAGTCATTGCACTAGCGCTAGTTAGCAATTGGGTTAACACTATTTAGCAACTTCCTTCAAACTGTACGCAGAGACAATAATATAGTATACGTAAGTTTATCTGACTCTGGGGAAGTAGATAAAGGGCTTCATTGTCAAAATCCCTTTATAACGGTCACGCTTGGAAGGGCAGGAGCAGGAGTCTCAGAGGCCCAAAGTTGAGCCTTGAGGAGGAAGGAATTTTCTGCTTACATGTAGAAGGTTACCAGTGACATCCCTAACCCAAACAGAGATCGTGGCAAAAGTGTTTAGGAGAGAAAAAAAGAGCTGTTGACTGCTTTAAAAACATACAAAACCTCAGAGAGAGGAGAGGAGAAGGGGAGATGCAGAGAGAGAAGGGGAGAGATAAAGAAGAAAAAGTGAGGGGACACCTTTTTAGGTAGCCATTTAAATGATCAATTGTAGGGGGAAGGGGGATGTCATCTATCAGAAATAAAGTTTCCGTTTAACAGCGGGGATGGAAAGTAATTTACAGATACGCTGTCCCCGGCCATCTTTGTGCCGCTCAGATAAGGTTTCATTTCAGAAACGGATAGGAGACATTTTCACTTACGGGGCCCCTATTCCGCGACACCTGTGATAACAGCTTGTGGGCCCTAATTGAAAATGGGTTTCAAAATGGATTTTCACATTTCTTCTCCTCCCTCACCCCATTCCTTACTCATTGCCCCCCTCTCCCCCACCTCCTCACTCCCATCAAGACAAACCCCCCACCTCTGCTCCCATCCCTTTTCCGTGGTGTTCCGTGTGTCTGGAAATATTGGAGGAATGGAGGGCCAGGGAGGAGGGGAGGAGAGAGGCCGGTTTTCCTGGCGTTGGGGAAAATGGAGCGTGGGGAGCGGATTATCCCTCAGCACCCTGTCAGTGGTATGACAGCCTTGCGATCCGTCTTAATAATGAAATCATTGATCACTTGATGGGACTCATAATCAACTTTCATCAAAGTGTCCTCCTGCCCCCCTCCTCACGCACGCACGCACACACACACACACACACATTTGTTTTACTATCCTTGTGGGGACCAAACAATTGATTCCCATTCAAAATCCTATTTTCCCTATCCCCTAACACTAACTGCCACCATCACTGCTCTCCACATTTCATCTCTCACTTTTTCTCTCTTTAGATTTACTACTCTACCTGTCTGATTTTTTGTTAACAAAAAAAAAGAGATTTTATGAGTGGCTTGATCATTATATAAATTAAAGAAATGAGTCGGCGCTGCTAGTGGCCGGGGACTTTAATGCAGGAAAACTTAAATCCATTTGATCTAATTTCGACCAGCATTTCACACGTGCAACCAGAGTAAAAAAACAACAACTCTAGACCACCTTTACGCCACACACAGAGATGCGTACAAAGCTCTCCTTCACCCTCCATTTGGCAAATCTGACCATCCTGATTCCTGCTTACAAGCAAAAACTAAAGCAGGAAGTACCAGTGACTCGCTCAATAAGGAAATGGTCAGATGATGCAGATCCTAAGCTACAGGACTGTTTTGCTAGCCAAGAATGGAATATGTTCAGGGATTAATCCGATGGTATTGAGGAGTATACCACATCAGTCACCGTCTTCATCAATAAGTGCATCGATGAAGTCGTACCCACAGTGACCGTACGTACATACCCCAACCAGAAGCCATGGATTACAGGCAACATACGCACTGAGCTAAAGAGTAGAGCTGCCTCTTTCAAGGAGCGGGACTCTAACTCTGACGCTTATAAAAAATTATGCTATGCCGTCTAACGAACCATCAAACAAGTATTGGGTCGATACAGGACAAAGATTGAATCCTACTACACCAGCTCTGACACTTGTCGGATGTGGCAGGGCTTGCAAAGTATTACAGACTACAAAGGGAAGCCCAGCCGAGAGCTGACCAGTGACGCGAGCGTACCAGACGAGCTAAATGACTTCATTGCACGCTTTGAGGCAAGCAACACTGAAGCATGCATGAGAGCACCAGCTGTTCCAGACAACTGTGATCACGCTCTCCGTAGCCGATGTGAATAAGACCTTTAAACAGGTCAACATTCACAAGGCCGCAGGGCCAGACGGATTACCAGGATGTGTACTCAGAGCATGCGCTGATCAACTGGCAAGTGTGTTCACTGCCATTTTTAACCTGTCCCTGAGCGAGTCTGTAATCCCTACTTGTTTCAAGCAGATCACCATATTCTCTGTGCCAAAAAATACCAAGGTAATCTGCCTAAATGACTACCGACACGTAGCACTCATGTCTGTAGCCATGAAGTGCTTTGAAAGGCTGGTCATGGCTCACATCAACACCACCATTACAGAAACCATAGATCCACTCCAATTCGTAAACCCACCCAACAGATCCACATATGACGCAATCTCTATTGCACTCCACAATGCCCATTGCCCCCCTGGACAAAAGGAACACCTATTTGTGAGAATGCTGTTCATTGACTACAGCCCCACATTCAACACCATAATGCCCTCAAAGCTCATAAATAAGCCAAGGAATCTGGGACTAAACACCTCCCTCTGCAACTGGATCCTAGAGTTTGACTCGGTACTGGTACCCCCTGTATATACAGTGCATTCGGAAAGTATTCAGACCCTTTCACTTTCTCCAAATGTTGTTATGCTACAGCCTTATTATCAAATTGATGAGGAAAATAAATATTTCATCCATCTACATACAATACGCCTTAATACCAAAGTAAAACAGGTTTTTGCTCATTTATATAATAATAATGGAAATATCACATTCACATAATTATTCAGACCCTTTATTCAGTACTTTGATGAAGCACATTTGGCAGTGATTACAGCCTAAAGTTTACCAGTCAAAAGTATGGACACAGAAAAACCCTTGAATGAGTAGGTGTGTCCAAACTTTTGACTGGTACTGTACATTTAGGGAGTTTCTCCCATTCTTCTCTGCAGATCCTTTCAAGCTCTGTCAGGTTGGATGGGGAGCGTCGCTGCACAGCTATTTTCAGGTCTCTCCAGAGATGTTAGATCGGGTTCAAGGATCTCTCTGTACTTTGCTCCGTTCTTACCCCCAATCCTGACTAGCCAAAGAGTTCCATCTTGGTTTCATCAGACCAGAGAATCTAGTTTATTATGGTCTGAGAGTCCTTTAGGTGTCTTTTGGTAACAGGTTTGTGCCTTTCCAAATCATGTCCAATCAATTTAATTTACCACGAGGACTCAAATCAAGTTGTAGGAACATCTCAAGGATAATCAATGGAAACAGGATTCACCTGAGCTCAATTTAGACTCTCACAGCAAAGGGTCTGAATAATTATGTAAATAAGTTATTTCTGTTTAAAAAAAAGTTTTTTTTATACAGTTGCTAAAATGTATAAAAACTTGTTTTCACTTTGTCTTTATGGGGCATTGTTTGTAGATTGATTAGATTATAATAAAAAACATTTTTTATTTGATTATGGCTGTAACGTAACAAAATGTGGAAAAAGGGAAGGGATCTGAATACTTTCCGAATGCACTATATTGTTGTTTTATTCTTTTATTTTTTATAAAATGTGTTTTCTATAAAACTGCATTGTTGGTTAAGGGCTTGTAAGTAAGCATTTTCACAGTATGGTCTACGCCTGTTGTATTCGGTACATGTGCCAAATACAATTTGATTTGATTTGAAAGGAGGGAACACCCAGACACTTTATTGCTGAGGGATGGAGCTCTGGATGGCATCAGAGAGAGAAGTGAGGAGATCTGTTGGTGATATGAAAATATGCCTGTGTAATCATAATTTATTTCATAATTTAGTGGCTACTTGTACATCTCTTTCTGGCTGGTAGCTCTAGTATGGTAGTGGTGTCGCCATTTCTTGTGAGAAGTTTATAGATCTGCTAGATTTATGTCTATGGTTGGGGCTATGATGGAATATGTTTGTAGACTTGCACAATGTTTGTAGACTTGTAGTCTCCTTGTTGTAATAGTAGTTTTGACTGTGAGTGTGCTAGCGAGGGCTATATAGATGTATAGGTGTAGTGTGGCTTCTGTGGTAGAAAGCAGGGAGGTGGGTTCTCTTCTCTTCTCTTCTCTTCTCTTCTCTTCTCTTCTCTTCTCTTCTCTTCTCTTCTCTTCTCTTCTCTTCTCTTCTCTTCTCTTCTCTTTCTCTCTGACAGCCAGGGGTTAATGAGAGAGGGGTCTGATGGGGGGATAAGGGACCTCAGAGGGAGTGCTGGCTGCACACTATGGGTCAAACAGCACAATGGAGTGGGCAGGATGCATACACGTGCCCACGCATGCACACGCAAACACACATGCACAGATATGTGAACAGAGAAGCACACACACAAAAGGAGTGACCACCTTCTATTATTATTTTTCACTCTCACTGGGTTTTAGGCACACAGCATAACGTTACAATAAGATGGGTTGAGTGGTGGCTGTTGTTAGATACAGAGATATGAACAGAAAGTCGATGTGGCCCTGTACACATGCACACGTACAGGCACACACACACAATCGTGCAGTAAGCTGTGGACTCTATCAGTGAGCCAACCATCTCATGGCCCTCTGCACTGAAGGCAATTTCCTGCAGCAGTGGGGTGACAGTCCTTGGGAGGGACGCCTCACAGCGGCCTCACAGCGGCCTGAGACACAGGATTAGGGTGGCCTGCTGACTCAGGTGGAGGGGCCCTCAGCTATCCCCAGCCCAACAACCTCAACCCAGCCTGGCCTCCTTCTGCCTGTCTGGCTGCATGGAGGAACCACACTGATCCATTCAGCATCCACCACCTCTGGACCTCTTTCACCTATTGGGTAAACTGGAAAAAAGGTTACAGTGCTTTCACCTACTGGGCAGCAGGGGCCACCTTCAGCAGTATTCAACTGTAGCATGCAGAATCTGAATCACCATAATCTTGCTCTCTCTCTGGTCCATAAGGGGTAGGTGGAGGTGTTTTGCCCAGTACCCACGTCTCCTAATCTATGTCAACTGTCTTGGAGGGATCTGGCAGAGGTGTTTCTGGCAGAGGTGTTTCTGGGTCTTGGTGTTTTGCAAAATGTTGGTGTTGTCCTATTATGCTAAAATTGTTCAATGTGGGTCAGCAAAAGAGGAATGAAAAAATGCCTTGAAAACAAACATATGGGTAATTCTATTAATGTATCTAGTAGTAATAGATTTGAGTTTAATCTGTTAATAGAGTTTTACCTCCATTGAAGCTCATGGAGTCATTTTCTATGATGTGGTGAAAGGCATTGAGGGCTATGAGGTCAGGGGTCAACCAGGTCAGGAACATGAACCCTAACCAATGAACATCCTTATTGCTCACAGAGGGAGATCCGTCTGCGCAGAAGGCAGGAGGAGGTCCCTCTCAGTCTATTCCAGGACACAGACAGACAGAGAGTCTGTAAGGTAGACATAAAGCAGTAAAGTAGGGAAACAGTAGTTGATTATTTTTGCTACTCTGTCCATTTGTCGGTATGCATCAGTGGCCTCCCTCCTACTGAGGGGAACAAAGCAGGAGTGTCCTGACCCTGCCAGCAGAATGTATTGTATTGGTATGTATTGGTCTGTGTCCCTCTTCACTTCTTTCTTTCTCTTTCTTGTTCACGAGTTAGCAACAAGAAAACGAGCCTAGCTAGCCATCAATACCATGCAAAAATGATGACAATTTACATCACAGGAAAGGTACCACTAAACAAGTAGCTAGATTCATTCAAAAACCAAACAATTGAAATTCCGTCACAAAACCATAGCTAGCATGCTAACACACAATGTTAAGTGAATGGGTGATAGTTAGGCAATCAGCTTAGCATCATTGGAACTTATAATACTAGAATAAGCATGTATAAAACATAAATATTCTAGAAACACAATTTGAATTAGCAAAAGCATGTTCTAATAACTCGAAAGGCCTAGTAAGATAGACAAGCTCTATTTTTCTGTCTGTTGTTGTCGCTCTGATTGTTCTGACAGGAAATGGCTCTGAACCAAAAGTTGGCTAATTAAAAGCTACAGTATCCACATTTGCCACTATATGACAACATAGAACAATATAATACTTTGTACAGAAGTAGGCTGGACAATAGAACTAGTCAAAATTCACCCAAGGCTGAAAATGGCAAAAGAACGTTGGCTAAGCTGGAACACTAGAGCCCATAGCAAATGAATGGAATCGAACTTTCGCAGAGCCTCTTCTGACTGGAGTGACGCTTAGAATTCCATTTCGCCTAAATGGCACCAACAAATGTAGCTCTTTTTATTTTACCACTACAATCTCTTCTTAGGACGAAACTGAAAAATAACAAGTTGTGTAGAAAGTTAACATCCGCACCTCGATGGTGCCAAGTGTGCTTATGTCTGCATAACGAGGAAGTAAGAAAAAATGGTCAACTTCGAACTATTTCTTGTCTAGCGATTTGAACAAGTCAAAAATATACACATTGCGAGATATTTGGCGAAATATACCAGCATGCCTCTCCATAGGAAAACAATGGGGCTCAGCGTTCCAAGGGCAAAAGGTGTTTCGGGGCTAGCGTGTGATGACAATGAGATACACTGTCCAGCCTTACATAATTAGAAAGAGCAGATTCTCATGATTAAAATGGTGTCCAATTTTGTAAAAATCTACATATACACATTGTGAGATATTTGGCGAAATAGACAGACATACATATACAGTATTTCCATATAGGAAACAATTGGATGACCTCAGAGTTCCATGAGCCATTTTTTGTTGTTGTTTGCATTATAACTACCAGCAACATGGGCAGGTCTCATTGCCAACAATAGCAAAGCAGGCATTGTGACGTAGAACAAAAGGCTGGGAATAGAACTTTCAGAAGGCGAGTTGGTGCCACAGTGCTCAATAGAACTAATAGGAGCTGGCAGGGTGAAAAATGACCTAAAATAAGGCCTGTTTTTACATGATTACTTCAAAACTAGGGCAAGCAGCTGGGACATATGGATATAGTCTGAAACTTGGCTCCACGGCGGATGCAATGATCTAGTTTTTATCAGAAAAAAGCATTGTTTAAAATGTCATGTGTCCATCCTAACAGAAGTACAGCTATCGGAACTGTGTGTGTTTGTGTGTGTGTGTTTGTAAGTATAAATACTTGTGCTTCAGGGAGAGGGTCTGTTATGCGGTATGTGAGGGTCTGTTATGCTGTATGTATGTGAGCTTTGGTGAGACAGTGTTTTTGTGTTTGTCAGTGAATAAGATGTACTGTAAGTTGTCCAGAGTGTGTATAGGTATATGAATGATTGAGTGTTTAATTGTGTATAAATTTGTATTTGTTTTCTAATACATCTGTGCGGAAGACGTGATCTTAGTTTCTGGGTGCAGGTTGTGTACAGTGGTTCCTCCTTTAAAAGTTGCATCATACTGCAGCACACCTTATGGGATGCTGCAGAATTCTATGGCACGTTATTTAATTGTCAGCCATTTTTACCATGAATTCTATTTAGTGCTAGTTTAACCACCAGAGGGCATCTTTGAGAGCGATTTGATAGTCATCAATATTGGCATTATTAGAGAATGTAAAACCTTTTTTGTAAGAATATAGTTTATGGGATTGATTTTAAGAAATGTAGCTTAATTAATTTGTTTAATATTATGGTGTTTCTATTCCTAGAAAATGGTTTCCGTTAGGATGGAAAGGAAAATATGGAAAATATTGCGCTGTACAATGTGATGTTTGGGAGTAGGCTACAGTACTAAGAGCATAAGGAAATTGGAGGATTCCAAATTGATATCTAAGGGGCATTTTTCATTAGGACAAATCTGATCTGTTAGAATATCTAAGGGCTTTTATATATTTCTAAATTAATTAATAATAATAATCGCTTTGTTTAAACAATAACAATATTTTGGAGATGATTTCCTTTTTATTTAACCTAGAGTGAGCGAGAAAAAGGCCATTCTTGAACATGGGGTGAGACATTCTCACTAATTTGTAAATAAAGTCAGTTTGTTAGAATGATTTATTTCTGTTTTTAAAGGGAGAGAAACCAAATGCCGCCTCATGGGTCTCCCAGTGGGTCTCCCAGTGGCGGCCGGCACGGGTATCAAACCAGCATCTGTAGCAACGCAGTTTGCAGTTTTTAGACCGCTGCGCCGCTCCGTTAGGAAAATATGGCGCTGTACAATGTGACCGGTCGGGAGTAGGCTACAGTATTAAGAGCATAACATTTCCACACCCTAATTATAGTGTAAACAATACCCAATCAGATATTCTGTGAAAATAAAAATCTAATTGATTTATCAAGACCAGTCCCCATGCTCGTCTCAGAGCAGCGCGAAACAATGTTGAAATACTTTTTGCTTCAAATCCTATTGCTTCTAACTTCAATATGCTTTTTAAATAAATAAGACCTACACCACTTTTAACAGCACATTACTCAACACTAGTGAGACTCATTTCGCCTACGGTAGGCCTACAGTATATCTACAAATATTTTTTTCAATGACGTGACTCTCCGCCAATAATTACATTTAGAGGATTGAAGGTGCCACGTTCTGACCTTTAGTTCCTTTGTTTTGTCTTTGTTTATATGGTCAGGGCGTGAGTTGTGGTGGGCAGTCTGTTTGTTTTTCTATGTTTGGTTTCTGTGTTCGGCCTAGTATGGTTCTCAATCAGAGGCAGGTGTCGTTAGTTGTCTCTGATTGAGAATCATACTTAGGTAGCCTGGGTTTCAGTTTTGGGTTGTGGGTGTTTGTCTTCCGTGTCAGTGTTTGTCGCCACATGGGACTGTTTCGTTCATTTCACGTTTCTTGTTTTGTATTTCGTAGTGTTCAGTTTATGTTTTAAAATAAACATTATGGACACTTACCACGCTGCGTTTTGGTCCTCCGATCCTTCTCGCTTCTCCTCAGAAGAGGAGGACGTGATCCCTTACAGAGACACCCAACTCACGCCCTGACCATACTAAAACAAAGACAAAACAAAGGAATTAATAAGGTCAGAACGTGAAATTAATGTCTAAGGGGAATTTTTCATTAGGGCAAATCTGATCTGTGAGAATATCTAAGGGGCTTTTATATAATTCTAAATGAATTAATAATAATAATAATCACTTTGTTTAAAAATAACGATATTTTGGAGATTATTTTATTTTCATTTAACCCGCGAGAAAAAGGTCACTCTTGAACATGGGGCGAGGCGGCCGGCACGGTATCGAACCAGCATCTGTAGCCCTGCAGTTGGCACTGCGATGCAGTTTCATAGAGCCCTGCGCCACTCAGGAGGCCCCATCCACAACGTTTTTAATGCTGATCAATTGCCAAGTATCAAAATACAGAGAGGTGTTGGTAAGCATATATTGTCCTGCTAATAGCCTATAATGGGCTATTATAATACTGTACATGGTGTCCAGGTCAGGATAACCAAAACATGTATTTATTAAAGACTATCAGAAAGAATGTTGGTACTTATTTATTTTGATCCAAAGCCACGAATGAGTGAATCACTCAGGTTGTATGACTGCGCCATCAACTTGATTATTTAGCAGACATCACTTGCTTATATTCAGTCAACACATATATCTTAAGAATATCATGGAATATAATTGAACATTTTCTCCATGCTTGTCTCAGAGCAGCACAAAACTGTGCTGAAATAGTTCACCATAGTGGGTAGGCTATATATAACGATATTTTGGAGAGGATTTTGTTAAAAAACAAAACGATAGTCACCGATTTGTCATCTGAATAAAGACCAAAATAATATTTATAAAGGCCAAACTATGTATTTATGTTTTTAGAGGGAGAGAAACCAAGGACATCCCGGCCAGCCAAACCCGGATGACGCTGGGCCAATTGTGCGCCATCCTATGGGACTCACAATCACGGCCAGATGTGATACAGCCTAGATTCGAACAAAGGACTGTAATGATGCCTCTTGCAATGCCGCCTGGCTCTGGACCAATGCATCAGCTGTCGCCCGTATCTCTGCCCTCAGATAATGTTTCTCTTTCTGCTGGTCTGCCTTCAATGACTCGATCTCGGTCTTCAAAGTTTGAATCTGATCCATGTGCACCTTCATCAGATGAGCAGAATGTTATTGCCCTGAGCCCCCATCGATTACAGTGGTCTATGATAGAAACGGTAGATCAATTAAAGAATTAAAAGTGACTCCAACACACAAATGCTGCATACACATAAGAACACTGATCTCTACAGATGGTTGTCGACATGGTTATATGCTCTGCAAAAACACATTCACAAATTTAGAACACAATTATTTTTTATTTAACCTTTATTTAATTATCAATTTTATTACACAGTATGCCTACTACACATTGGGAGGCTATATCATTTTTTAAAAAGAAAATGCACTGAAACCAAAATACCTTTAGTTTTGTTGAGACTCTCAGCTCCGGTTCATTTTCAAGTCCTCTTGAAACACTGGAACGGGTAGCACAATAGAAAGAAGCTGGCTTGATGAAAACGATGTCCATTTTGTCTGTTCGCTTTGGTCACAAGTTGGGGGATGTTCACACCTACAGTAGCCGGGCTATACAGAGTTGTCCTATTGTCCTGCTGATAGGGCTACACCTGCAGTACTACAGTACACTTGTGAAAAACAAGTGTTTGAAAACCTGTTTTCTAAATGCCTCCAGCTGTCCATCACTACTGTAAATAAAAACACAGCATCTTGTTTACATCCTGTTTACATTCCAGTTCAGATTCAAGTATAACTTTTGACTGACACCTTTAGCGAGAGGACTAATACTCTATTATTTAGTAATTTCTGCCTCTGAATTCATGTCTAAGGGGCATTTTTCGTGCCATTATTTGTTACATTGTTTTAGTTTGAACGTGCAGACAGGAACTAAGAACAGTGGGAACAATTCCCCAGTCACTGCCATTATTAATGCAATGCCCCTTAAAAGTGTTGCTCTGTGTTACCCAGTGGGGCGGGGTCCCCCCCTTCCCCATGGGCTAGGTCCGTCTTCTGTGCGATGCTCTGCGGTCCGTCCCGTGCTTCCTGCCCTCATGACTTGAACCTTGTGCGCCTACCACTATCTCAGTGGATAAAGCTGGAGAACTGCAGGACAATCCCATTGTGCACCACTCTGGAGCCATGACCAATAGGACCAAATCTAACAAGTAATCTAACAATATACCCAAATCTAAAGGGGTGAATGAGAATATGTATATGTAAGTATATGGATGAGCGATGGCCGTGCGGCATAGGCAAGGTGCAATAGATGGTATTAAATACAGTATATACAGTTGAAGTCGGAAGTTTACCAACACCTTAGCCAAATACATTTAAACTCAGTTTTTCACATTTCCTGACATTTAATCAGAGTACAAATTCCCTGTCTTAGGTCAGTTAGGATCACCACTTTATTTTAAGAATGTGAAATGTCAGAATAATATTAGAGAGAATGATTTATTTCAGCTTTTATCACATTCCCAGTGGGTCAGAAGTTTACATACACTCAATTAGTATTTGGTAGCATTGCCTTTAAATTGTTTAACTTGGGTCAAACTTTTTGGTAGCCTTCCACAAGCTTCCCGCAATAAGTTGGGTGAATTTTGGCCCGTTCCTCCTGACATAGCTGGTGTAACCGAGTCAGGTTTGTAGGCCTCCTTGCTTGCACACACTTTTTCAGTTTTGCCCACAGATTTGTTTATGTTTATTTTTGCCCTGCAAATGCAGGGCACTGGCACAGGACGCACTGGGCTGTGCAGACTCACCGGAGACACAGTAGGCAAAGCCGGCGCAGGATATCATGGCCCAAGGAGGTACACTGGAGACCAGTAGCGCTGAGCCGGCACCCTCCTTCCTGGCTGGATGCCCATTCTAGCCCGGCCAATGCGAGGAGGTGGAATAGAGCGCACCGGGCTAGAATAGCGCACTGGAGACACCGTGCGCTCCAACGCATAACACGATGCCTGACCAGTAAGCACGAGGAGTTGGCTCAAGTCTCTGACCTGACTCATGCAATCTCCTCGTGTGCCACCCCCCCAAAATCTTGGGGCTGCCTCTCGGGCTTCCGTGCCAGCCGTGTACCCTCATATCTACACCGTTCCTCCTGTGCTATCTCCACCTGCTTCCATGGTAGGGTCTTGTCCCCCTGCCATTACCTCCTCCCAGGTCCAGGATGTCCTCCACTCCTCTTTCTCCCGGGTCCAAAATGTCCACTCCTTTTTAGCACGCTGCTTGGTCCTTTTATGGTGGGTTGTTCTGTCACGTTCATCATAACGAGGAGACCAAGGCGCAGCGTGATATGAATACATTCTTCTTTAATGAAAGAGAACACTGAACAAACTATACAAAACGACCGTGAAGCTACATATAACGAGTGCTGACATGCAACTAACCATAGACAATAACCCACAAAATACCCAAGGAATATGGCTACCTAAATATGGTCCCCAATCAGAGACAACTATAAACAGCTGCCTCTGATTGGGAACCAATCTAGGCAACCATAGACATACAAAACCCCCTAGACAATACAAAAACTACACAAACCACCTTCGTCACACCCTGACCTAACCAAAATAATAAAGAAAACTAAGATAACTAAGATCAGGGCGTGACAGTAGGGGAAGAGGTAGTTGTTTGGGATATTTATAGATTGGCTATGATGGCTATGATGCAGTGATCTGTGAGCTGCTCTGACAGCTAGTGCTTAAAGCTAGTGAGGGAGATATGTGTTTCCAGTTTCAGAGATTTTTGTAGTTTGTTCCAGTCATTGGCAGCAGAGAACTGGAAGGAGAGGCGGCCAAAGGAGGAATTGGCTTTGGGGGTGACAAGTGATATATATACCTGCTGTAACGCGTGCTATGGGTGGGTGCAGCTATGGTGACCAGCGAGCAGAGATAAGGCGGGACTTTACCTAGCAGGGTCTTGTAGATGACCTGGAGCCAGTGGGTTTGGCGACGAGTATGAAGATAGGGCCAGCCAACGAGAGCTTACAGGTCGCAGTGGTGGGTAATATATGGGGCTTTGGTGACAAAACGGATGGATAGACTGCATCCAATTTGATGAGTAGGGTGTTGGAGGCTATTTTGTAAATGACATCGCCAAAGTCGAGGATCAGTAGGATAGTCAGTTTTACGAGGTATGAATGAAGTAGTGACGCACAAATTACCTCAACATCCCGCAGCATAATCGCAAAACTTTTAGTTGAGCAACCACTGTACCATGTTCTAGTTTGCACCATACACCCCTTAATCTCTCCCCTCTGACCTCACCACCCCTGGCTCTCCCTTTCTCCTCTCTCCTGTCCCTTCGCTACTCTCTCCCTCACTAGTGCGAAAGAGGAGCCTGGATCAAAGAGTGTAAAACCCTGGCAGCGATTTCTGGTGATAGATTAGAAATCAGCAGCGGCGCTTTCCTCGCCGTCTTTTCTTCCCACCCTCTTGTCGGCGGTGTGCGCACCCTCCCAAGGTCCTCATAAGTGGCTCAGGTTTTCAAGCCAGTGCTAATTGGTAGCCAGTACCAAGAAATGCCAAGTAACAACATCCATGTTGGAACGAGCTCTGAGCTCAGGCTGTTTTAGGTTATGGATGTGCATGTTGGAAAGCAGGGGAGGGTCGGTTGATAAGATCCGTTTGTTGTCTTCCTACTGTCTAATAATCCCTTAGCCCTGGTACAATCTGTTGTAAACCGAAGGAGGAGAGGAATTGATTTACAGAAAAGGAGGGCATGCAGAGATTTGAACTCAGATGTGTAGTGGAGACGGGGGTTTGAAAATTAAAAAATAAATGTCAGACTGACGGGGAAACTGAACTCCCGTCTTTTGCTTACAGCAGACGGGCATGCAGTTTGAATATGAGCAAAGCCCTTCTCATGTTAATCAATGCCATAGCTGTCTCTCATCGTCTCCCCCTCCCTCCTTCCTAACACAAGCCAATCCAAGGCCATGGTCCCCTGACAACTGAAGGGCCCCCTAAAGGCATATTAAAGTGCCATGCTTATTCAATTTTATTGAGATAAATATGCTGTAATGGGAGCAAAAATGCAAGCATGCACACAGGAATACACACCCAGGAATACATGCAGACATGTACATCAGTGACGGTCGGTGACGTTTAAGATGAGGGAAGATGATTATTTTTTTAATAAGCATGGCTTTATAGCTATTACAGCATATTGGATGACTGTCATATTCCATTCACCCACTTCAATGTAAAATCGATAGGTTTAGGCTACTACATACTCAAATATTCCCTATACCCATCATGAGGTTACTGCAACCTGCAGTGCATTCGGAAAGTATTCAGACCCCTTGACTTTCCACATTTTGTTACATTACAGCCTTGTTCTAAAAATGGATTCATTTGTTTTCAACACATAATACCCCATGATGACAAAGCAAAAAAGTTTTTCATTTTTTGTGTGCAAATTTATAAAATAATAATAAACAGAAATACCTTATTTACATAACTATTCAGACCTTTTGCTATGAGACATGAAATTGAGCTCCGTTACATCTTGTTTCTATTGATCATCCTTGAGATGTTTCTACAACTTGATTGGGGTCCACCTGTGTTAAATTCAATTGATTGGACATGATTTGGAAATGCACACACCTGTCTATATAAGGTCCCACAGTTGACAGTGCATGTCAAAGCAAAATCCATGAGGTTGAAGGAATTGTCCGTAGAGCTCGGGGACAGGATTGTGTCGAGGCACGATCTGGGGAAGGGCACCTAAACATTTTGCAGCATTGAAGGTCCCCAAGAACACAGTGGCCTCCATCATTCCAGAAGCAAGCCACTCTTCAGTAAAAGGCACATGACAGCCTGCGTGGAGTTTTCTGAAAGGCAGCTAAAGGACTCAGACCATGATATACAAGATTCCCTGTTCTGATGAAACCAAGATTGAACTCTTTGGCCTGAATGCCAAGTGTCACATCTGGAGTAAACCTGGCACCATTCCTACTGTGAAGCATGGTGGTGGCAGCACCATACTGTGGGGATGTTTTTCAGCGGCAGGGACTGGAAGACTAGTCAGGATTGAGGGAAAGATGAATGGAGCAACGTACAGAGAGATCCTTGATTAAAACCTGCTCCAGAGCGCTCAGGACCTCAGACTTGGACGAAGGTTCATCTTCCAACAGGACAACGACCATAAGCACACAGCCAAGACAACGCATGAGTATCTGAATGTCCTTGAGTGGCCCAGCCAGAGGCCGGACTTGAACCCGATCGAACATCTCTGGAGGGACCTGAAAATAGCTGTTCAGTGATGCTCCCCATCCAACCTGATAGAACTTGAGGATCTGCAGAGAAGAATGGGAGAAACTCCCCAAATACAGGTGTGCCAAGCTTGTAGTGTCATACCCAAGAAGACATGAGGCTGTAACCGCTTTCAAAGGTGCTTCAACAAAGTACTGAGTAACGGTTCTGAATACTTATGTAAATGTGATATTACAGATTCGTATTTTTAATACATTAGCAAACATTTCTAAAAACCTGTTTTCGCTTTGTCATAGATTGATGAGGGGGAAAAAATGATTTCATCCACTTCATCCAGGTTGTAAAGTAATTAAATGTGGAAAATGTCAAGGGGTCTGAATACTTTCTGAATGCACTGTATTCACTGAGGAGTATGGCCCTCCCCTTCCTCCTTTGAGGAGCCTCCAGTGATATACATGCATACACACACAGTATTGTACAGCTAATCTTGTAGGGACACAATTCAGTCCCATCAAAATCCAATTTTCTCTAACCCCAACCCTAAACCTAACCCTAACCCGTACTCTTACCCCAACCTTAACCCTAACCTTAAGCCAAAATTCTAATCTTAACCCTAACCCTAAACCTAACTCTAGCTCCTAACTCTAACCTAGCTCCTAACCCTAACCCTTAACGTAATTCTTACCCTAACACTAATTCTAACCTTAACCCTAAAACCCTAGAAATGGCATTTTACCTTGTGGTAAAATGTACCCAGTTGGTCAAATGTTTGTTCTTTTACTATTCTTGTGGTGACTTCTGGGACACACACAACACACACACGCACGCACACACACACACACACACACACACACACACACACACACACACACACACACACACACACACACACACACACACACACACACACACACACACACACACACACACACACACACACAGCCCCATTGTATCTCTCTCTCTCTCTCTCTTAGTCTCTTACTTTGGGTCTCACCTGAAGCTGTGAGCCTAATGATGTTGAAGTTTCAGCCTCGCAGCACAGCTCCAGTCCAAGGGAGATCAGACTGCGCGCCAGACAGACTCTGACAGAGGGAGAAGGGGGGCATACGCCCCTATCACTGGACCCAAGCAGAAAACTACTGGAGTAACTCTCACTAGATCGTATTGTGTTTTATCAATGACCTTTACACATGATCATGCAAGTAATTACACACACACCCACACACACTCCACCCACCCCCCACAATCTCCTCTCTACACAAACACTCCCTGGGGACTGAAGCAGGATGGGCCTCCTCTGCTTACTAACTGTTTGACGACCTCATGACTTCATCTGTGGTGCTTTCAGAACGGAGGAGAGGATAGGCATTACGTTTCCTCAGTCCTGGCAGCACCGCTTACTCAATAGGTTCTTTGTTCTGGTCTGGCATGCTACAGCATAGGGCTGTCTCAACCATACAGTCCCAGGGAGAGAGGGTGGGAGGACAGGGAGGGAGGGGAAGGAAGGAGGGGGAGAGGGAGGTGAGAGGTAGAGATTGGGGAGAAAGAGGGGTGATATAATATCTAGGGGTTTATAGTACAGTACTTATAGTACAGTATGTTTAGTTTGGTTTCATAACCATTGGTAGCCGACCTTCTCGATTCGGTCTTATGTAGCAAAATTATAAATTGTGTTTTTTACATTGGATAAAAGTACAGAGTCAGAGCTAGAAAATGGTATATCATACACTGCAGTTGAGGAACAATGGGAAGGTAATTCTGCTTTGAAAGTTGATAAACTTGTAACCCAACTTTTGAGAAATGGCCATTGAATGTTTTTGGTACAGCTACTGTACTGGAGAACTCTTCTTTGTCTACACCCATTCAGCATCGTTCACTGGATGGGTGTTGCAGCCCCACCCATCTCTTTAAGGATTCACATGTGTGGCCATGTGGTAAACATACACTATATCAAATCAAATATTTGTCACATGCACAGGATACAGACGGTGTAAATGCTACAGTGAAATGGTTACTTTAATAGTAGCAATATCAAAATATAAAGTGTCCAGATATAAATATTTTATAATTATTAGATGACACTTACCTGACACACTTACCCGACATGCTATAACCATCCCCCAGCCACATCAAGCTAAGTGGATTGGTCACTATTGTCTAGAAATGTACACATGTTCATTAAATACAATAGATGGCCTTAAATACCCCCAGACACACCTGGCTAACTTGATGGGTCAAGCTAAACAATGAACCAGCATAATTCCAACTCATACTAGCTACTACCAAAACAAACATTTTCATGGCTGTAGTATGAATCTGCAGGGAGCTAAAGCTAACAAACTAGGTTCAATGTTAGCTAGCTAACATTAGGCTATAACTAGCAATACAAATGAATTTCTGATTTGATTAATATTACTACACATATCATACACTTAACGTTAGCTAGCGAGCCAGCAAGCTAATGTTCGCTAGGAAACTAACAGTACGCTTTAACTTGCAATGAAAACAACTTTCGGACAAAATTAGAAACCTATATCTGAAAATGTAGCTAGACTCTTACCTGTATACGTGGATGAACTAGTTCACACTGACCGTGGAGTGTGTAGAAAGTAGCTCATCACTTTTTCCAACTGATCTGTCGATAGTACCTGCTAAATTCAGGACATCAATGTTGTTAACAAAAGTAGCAAAACTTTTGTAGTTCTCAATGTTGTCTTTAAAAACGGCACGGTAGTAAGGACTTTCAACCCATAGTGATTATCTCACGTTATAGACAGAAGTACGCTACATGGCAGACCAATCCAAACTCATCTCCCGGCATGTCCAGCCCATCCATTATCTCAGCCAATCATGGCTAGCTGGAAGGTTCCTGTCTTTTTCCGTGGCTAAACCAACTAGGCTCATAATTTAACAAGTTTATTTGTATTTACAGATGGAATACAAGTTTGTTATTAAGCCACATCAACGTTCACATGTTCCAGAAGGTATTTCTGCCAATAAACACATTTTGATTAAAAAATATATATGTTTACGTTCAAATGCCTCTCCTGTGAAGTAGTGACGTGCAACATAAGCCTAGTTTCCTGAAATGAGTTACATTTAGCATTTAGATTAGCTCCTATCATGATTGTGTTGGTACATGATGTTCAGTACAGTCTACAAGTCAACATAGTCCTTATCCACCATTTTAAAGTCATGATCATGTAAACCATAACAGAGCTGTAAGACAAAGCTGTTGTCCTTAGGGAAACAATTTGAGAAGTGCAATGTGTCGGTTGGTCATCCCATCTGTGTGTGTGTGTGTGGAATGTTGGGATTAATGGGAATTTAATGGGCTGATTTAAAGAGTAGGGGAGTTTGGTGGCAGACACATCTCTAGAGCAACGGAGAGGACGATGAGGAGAGGAGGATTTCACAGGCCGTGGTGACAGGATAGGTCACAGAGGAGTAAATCTCATTACTGAGAGGGGACAGCAACAGGAAGCAATACCCCCAAAAAGAGAGGGAGGGAGGGAGGGAGAGAGAAAAAGGGCAGAGGGACAAGGTTGAGAATGATTATGACAGAGAGAGAGAGGAAGGAGTATTAGGGAGAAGGGGGAGAGACTGATCGAAAATGAAATATTATGTAAGCGACAGAGAAGTAGAATACCAATGTGAGAAAGTATGGATAATCGTTGAGGTTGATGTAGGAGAGGAAAAAGGATGGTGAGAGCACATCTAGTAACAAGCACTTCCTTTCCCAATGCACTATTGTGGTCCCTGCTCAGCTCCGACTTGAACTTAACCTTCTTCTATCATCTCACTGCACTCCTCCTACTTTTTCCCTCCTCTTTTTAACCCCCCTGTTATTTTCTGTCCCTAGCATGGTGACCTGGCTTTGGCTAAGTTGGCTATGTAATCATAGGGAGCCTTGTTCTCTACCCACCTCCCACCTCTCCTCAGACCCAGACTGTGGTTAAGTCTGTATGGCCAACATGACAGATCCTTTAATCTCTAATGCTTTCTCTGTCTGCCTGAGACAGTGTAATGACGGGGTCTGCACCTCACCTAGGTGTTTTGGGGACTGAATTACACTCTGTTTACAGTGGTCACTCCCTCCCAGATCACAGGAGGTGAAAATGAACTGGAGATGGTGGTTTAAGTTGTCCAAATATCTGCTGAGTGTAAAAAACATTAGAAACACCATACTAATATTGAGTTGCTACCCATTTTGCCCTCAGAACAGCCTCAATTCGTTGGGGCATGGACTCTTCAAGGTGTTGAAAGCATTCCACAGGGATGTTGGCCCCTGTTGACTCCAATGATTCCCACAGTTGTGTCAAGTTGGCTGGATGTCCATTGGGTGGTGGACCATTCTTTTTTTCTTTTTCCATGCTTTTTTATAGATTTTTCCACTAATGTACAGATATTTACCATAAAAAAACAAATGCAAAAGGCCCGAGGTTCAGGGATACATTACATACAATACTCACATCACAACAAACACGCAGTTATGTCATAAGCACATTTAGTAGTTAATGTCCCATTACTGAGCCTCAAACCGTATCCATTTCTCACATCTGTCCTCAAACTTGTTTTCCCTAATTCTTAACAAATAAATAATATTTTACATATCATAGATTTCTTGTATAATGTCTAACCAATCGATCTAGTTTCAGAGGTTCTCAGTTATACAATTTCCTTGTTATAGCATTTTTACAAGTTGCAAGTAGGATCCTAATCATATACCAATCACATGCCCTTATTTCATCCGGTTCATTTATCCAACAGAGAAAGCCCTAGGGACACCATAGCCCAGGATGTCTTTAATAGTAGAACACACATTATCCCAAAACACATCACATTTTTTGCATTACCAGAAGATATGATAGTGGTTAGCTTCCATGTGTCCACACATTCTCCAACACATTTGTTGCGTACAAAGTTGTTTACTCTTAATTTTAGGTGTAATAAAGAATTGAGTCAGGTTCTTCCAACAGAACTCTTTCCATATTCTTGAATTAGTGGTGACCTGTTGTGTTTTACACATGTTCTTCCACTCTTCTTCAGAGGTTACAGTTTTGTATTTTTTCCCCCATTTTCCTTGATGTACAAGGATGATTTTTCTTTACTTTACAATCAAGCTGTGGTACGATACTGAGATTACCCTAAATGTACTTACCTTATATAGAGTAAATACAGTATATCACAAAAGAGAGTACACCCCTGACATTTTTGTAAATATTTGAGTATATCTTTTCATGTGACAACACTGAAGAAATTACACTTTGCTACAATGTAAAGTAGTGAGTGTACAGCTTGTATAACAGTGTAAATTTGCTGTCCCCTCAAAAGATTTTGACATACAGCCATTAATGTCTAGACCACTGGCAACAAAAGTGAGTACACCCCTAAGTGAAAATGTCCAAATTGGGCCCAAAGTGTCAATATTTTGTGTGGCCACCATCATGCCTTAACCCTCTTGGGCATGGAGTTCACCAGAGCTTCACAGGTTGCCACTGGAGTCCTCTTCCACTCCTCCATGACAACATCACAGAGCTGGTGGATGTTAGAGACCTTGCACTCCTCCACCTTCCGTTTGAGGATGCCCCACAGATGCTCAATAGGGTTTAGGTCTGGAGACATGCTTGGCCAGTCCATCACCTTTACCCTCAGCTTCTTTAGCAAGGCAGTGGTCGTCTTGGAGGTGTGTTTGGGGTCGTTATCATGTTGGAATACTGCCCTGCGGCCCAGTCTCCGAAGGGAGGGGGATCATGCTCTGCTTCAGTATGTCACAGTACATGTTGGCATTCATGGTTCCCTCAATGAACTGTAGCTCCCCAGTGCCGGCAGCACTCATGCAGCCCCAGACCATGACACTCCCACCACCATGCTTGACTGTAGGCAAGACACACTTGTCTTTGTACGGGCTTGCGGGCTTTCTTGTGCATCATCTTTAAAAGAGGCTTCCTTCTGGGACGACAGCCATGCAGACCAATTTGATGCAGTGTACGGCGTATGGTCTGAGCACTGACAGGCTGACCCCCCCACCCCTTCAACCTCTGCAGCAATGCTGGCAGCAGTCATATGTCTATTTCCCAAAGACAACCTCTGGATATGACGCTGAGCACGTGCACTCAACTTCTTTGGTCGACCATGGCGAGGCCTGTTCTGAGTGGAACCTGTCCAGTTAAACCGCTGTATGGTCTTGGCCACCGTGCTGCATCTCAGTTTCAGGGTCTTGGCAATCTTCTTATAGCCCAGGCCATCTTTATGTACAGCAACAATAATTTTTTTCAGATCCTCAGAGAGTTCTTTGCCATGATGTGCCATGTTGAACTTTCAGTGACCAGTCAGTATGAGGGAGTGTGAGAGCGATGACAACAAATTTAACCCCTCTGCTCCCCATTCACACCTGAGACCTTGTAACACTAACGAGTCACATGACACCGGGATGGGAAAATGGCTAATTGGGCCCAATTTGGACATTTTCACTTAGGGGTGTACTCACTTTTGTTTCCAGCGGTTTAGAGATTAATGGCTATGTGTTGAGTTATTTTGAGGGGACAGCAAATTTACACTGTTATACAAGCTGTACACTCACTACATGACATTGTAGCAAAGTGTCATTTCTTCAGTGTTGTCACATGAAAATATATACTCAAATATTTACAAAAATGTGAGGGGTGTACTCACTTTTGTGATATACAGTATAGACTGTATATATGCTTAACTAATAGCTCTCAAAATTCCCATTTTAGTCCATGGGGGAGTTTGGCTGCTTTACCCCCTTTATATAGTAATCCTTTAATTGTAAGTATCTAAAAAATCCTGTTATTCCAAATTGTATGTTGCCTTTAGATCCTGAAAACTCATAATTTCCCCATTTTCAACAATAGTACACAATGCCGTTATACCCTGATTAACCCACTTTTTAAACCATTGATCATACGTTCCAGGTTTAATCATCATTTGCACACCATCTCATCATCCTAATTCCTCTCTCCAACTTGTGTCTCCAGACCATATCAAACCAAATATCTAACATAAATGTTGTTATTGGGTCCAAAATGCCCTCCATGGTCTTAAATAGTTCCCTATCTCCCACCAAAGTTTGGATTGGCTTTCCTGTTATTCTTCTCTCTATATCCTTCCATCTTGCACAGTGATTTTTTATCACACCAGTAAACTATGGATCTGAGTGGTGCTACTTATAAATATTATCTCAGGTTGGGTAATTCCTTTATTCTTGGGAAGTTGCAATGTGCAATATCTAATCCTAGGTTTTGTACTATCCCAAATAAATCTCAATATCAGTTTGTCCCATACTCTAAATTGACTTTGATGTATTATAATTGGAATAAGTACAACATTCTGGGTACAATATTCATCGTCACTACTTCTATTCTGGAGCTGAAATCCATTGGGAGTATGGACCATCTCTCAGCATCTCTCTTGATATCTAAATGTATATGGTCGTAGTTAGCTTTATATATCTTTGAGGTATTTTTGGTTAAATTCACACCCAAGTATTTAATTGATTTAGAATTCCAGTTCAAACCAAATTTGGGCTTAATTTTTAGAGAAAGGAAATAGTTAAATGTGAGGATCTGCATTTTATGCACATTCCATTTATATCCAGAATAATGACCATATTCCTCTAATAGATTCATAAGCTTAGGGAAACTTGCCTCTGGCTTATTCAAATACACTATGACATCGTCTGCAAATAGTCCAATCATATGTTCCAAGATTGTGTCAAGGCACAGATCTGGGGAAGGGTACCAAAACATTTCTGCAGCATTGAAGGTCCCCAAGATCTCAGTGGCTATCACCTTTAATCTCCTCTATTTGTCATTAATTCCCTTAATACTTTCAAAATGAACTGAGTTTTGAATAAGCATCTCCACCCTTTTTTTGTGTTTCTGTTTAAAAGAGCTGGGTTTTTAAAACCTACTTTTCAGTTTTTCATGTTCCAATTGTGATAAATATGTTTCTTGGAGGTATATGGCCTGTGCTTTCTCCTTTTTTATTCTTGCAATAACCATACTTCTCTTAATAGGATTGTTCAAAGCATTCTCACATATTGCTGCTCATTGGACCCTATGATCACTCGGCTACACATGCCTCTCTCTAATGTCAATATGCCTTGTCTTCTGTTGTTTCGGTTAGTTATTGTTTTATTTCACTGTAGAGCCCCTAGTCCAGCTCAACATGCCTTAGATAGCTCTTTAGTCACACACCTCACACATGGGGAGACCTCACCTGGCTTAGCTGGTCACTCAATGCCTAGGCTTTACAACCCACTGTACTCACATCCTACCATACCCGTGTCTGTATATTATGCCCTGAATCTATTCTACCACACCCAGAAATCTGCCCCTTTTATTCTCTGGTCCCAACGCACTAGACGACCAGTTCTTATAGCCTTTAGCCGTACCCTTATCCTACTCCATCTCTGTTCCTCTGATAATGTAGAGGTTAACCCAGGCCTTGTAGCCCCCAGCATCACAACTATTCCCCAGGCGCTCTCATTTGTTGACTTCTGTAACCGTAAAAGCCTTGGTTTCATGCATGTTAACATCAGAAGCCTCCTCCCTAAATTTGTTTTATTCACTACTTTAGCACACTCCACCAACCCTGATGTTATAGCCATGTCTGAATCCTGGCTTAGGAAGGCCACCAAAAATTCTGACATTTCCATCCCCAACAACAACATTAACTGTCAAGATAGAACTGCCGAAGGGGGCAGAGTTACAATCTACTGCAGAGATAGTCTGTAGAGTTCTGTCATACTATTCAGGTCTGTGCCCAAACAGTTCGAGCTTCTACTTTTAAAAAATTCACCTTTCCAGAAATAAGTCTCTCACTGTTGCCGCTTGTTATAGACCCCCCTCAGCCCCCAGCTGTGCCCTGGACACCATATGTGAATTTATTGCCCCCCATCTATCTTCAGAGTTCGTACTGTTAGGTGACCAAAACTGGGAAATGTTTAGTACCCCGGCCGTCCTACAATCTAAGCTAGATGCCCTCAATCTCACACAAATTATCAAGGAACCTACCAGGTACAACCCTAAATCTGTAAACATGGGCACCCTCATAGATATCATCCTGACCAACTTGGCCTCTAAATACACCTTTGCTGTCTTCAACCAGGATCTCAGCGATCACTGCCTCATTGCCTGTGTCCGTAATGGGCCCGCGGTCAAACGACCATCCCGCATCACTGTCAAACGCTCCCAAAAACACTTCACCGAGCAGGCCTTTCTAATCGACCTGGCCCGGGTATCCTGGAATGACATTGACCTCATCCCGTCAGTAGAGAATGCCTGGTGGTTCTTTAAAAGTGCTTTCCTCACCATCTTAAATAAGCATGCCCCATTCAAAAAATGTAGAACTAACAACATAACCCTTGGTTCACTCCGGATTTGACTGCCCTTGACCAGCACAAATACATCCTGTGGCGAACGAATAGCCCCCACGATATGCAACTTTTCAGGGAAGTTAGGAACCAACAGTCCGTTAGGAAAGCTAAGGCTAGCTTTTTCAGACAGAAATTTGCATCCTGTAGCACTAATTCCAAAAAGTTTTGGGACACCGTAACGTCCATGGAGAATAAGAGCACCTCCTCCCAGCTGCCCACTGCACTGAGACTAGGAAGCACTGTCACTACCAATAAACATATGATAATCGAGAATTTCAAGATGAGATTTTTTTCTATGGCTGGCCATGCTTTCCACCTGGCTACCCCTACCCCGGCCAACAGCTCTGCACCCCCCGCAGCAACTTGCCCAAGCCCCCCTGCTTCTCCTTAACCCAAATCTGGACCCTCTCTTTCTAAAATTATCCGCCGAAATGGTTGCAACCACTAGCCTGTTCAACCTCTTTTTCATATCGTCCGAGATCCCTAAAGATTGGAAAGCTGCCGCGGTCATCCCCCTCTTCAATGGGGAAGACACTCTAGACCCAAACTGTTACAGACCTATATCCATCCTGCCTTGCCTTTCTAAAGTCTTCGAAAGCCAAGTTAACAAACAGATCACCAACCATTTCGAATCCCACCGTACCTTCTCAACAATGCAATTTGGTTTCCGAGCTGGTCATGGGTGCACCTCAGCCATGCTCAAGGTCCTAAACGATATCATAACCGCCATAGATAAAAGACAGACTGTGCAGCCATCTTCATCGACCAGGCCAAGGCTTTCAACTCTGTCAATCACCGTATTCTTATCGGCAGACTCAATAGCCTTGGTTTCTCAAATGACTGCCTCGCCTGGTTCACCAACTACTTCTCAGATAGAGTTCAGTGTGTCAAATCGGAGGGCCTGTTGTCCGAACCTCTGGCAGTCTCTATGGGGGTACCACAGGGTTCAATTCTCAGGCCGACTCTTCCTCTGTAAATGTCAATGATGTCGCTCTTGCTGCTGGTGATTCTCTGATCCACCTTTATTCAGACGACACCATTCTGTATACATCTGGCCCTTCCTGGGACACTGTGTTAACAAACCTCCAAATGAGCTTCAATGCCATACAACACTTCTTCTGTGGCCTCCAACTGCTCTTAAATGCTAGTAAAACGAAATACATGCTCTTTAACCGATTGCTGCACGCACGTGCCCGCCTAGCATCTACTCTGAACGGTTCTGACTTAGAATATGTGGACAACTACAAATACCTAGGTGTCTGGTTAGACTGTAAACTCTCCTTCCAGACTCACATTAAGCGTCTCCAATCCAAAAATAAATCTAGAATCGGCTTCCTATTTTGCAACAAAGCCTCCTTCATTCATGCTGCCAAACATACTGACGTAAAACTGACTATCCTACCGATCCTTGACTTCGGCGATGTCATTTACAAAATAGCCTCCAACACTCTACTCAGCAAATTGGATGTAGTCTATCACAGTGCCATCCGTTTTGTGACCAAAGCCCCATATACTACCCACCACTGCGACCTGTACACTCTTGTTGGCTGGCTACATATTCATAGCTAAACCCACTGGCTCCAGGTCATCTATGTCTTTGCTAGGTAAAGCCCCGCCTTATCTCAGCTCACTGGTCACCATAGCAACAACTACCCGTAGCACACACTCCAGCAGGTATATTTCACTGGTCATGCTCAAAGCTAACACCTCCGTTGGCCGCCTTTCCTTCCAGTTCTCTGCAGCCAATGACTGGAACGAATTGCAAAAATCACTGAAGCTGGAGGCTCATATCTCCCTCACTAACTTTAAGCATCAGCTATCTGAGCAGCTTACCGATCACTGTACCTGTACACAGCCCATCTGTAAATAGTACACCCAACTACCCTCATCCCCATATTGTTATTTATTTATTTGTTCTTATGCACCCCAGTATTTCTACTTACACATCATCATCTGCACATCTATCACTCCAGTGTTAATGCTAAATTGTAATTATTTCGCCCCTATGGCCTTTTTATTGCCTCACCTCCCTAACCTTACTACATTTGCACACACTGTACATATATTTTTTCTATTGTGTTATTGACAGTACATTTGTTTAACCTATGTGTAACTCTGTGTTGTTGTTTTTGTCGCACTGCTTTGCTTTATCTTGGCCAGGTTGCAGTTGTAAATTAGAACTTGTTCTCAACTGGCCTAGCTGGTTAAATAAACTTTTTTTAAACATTTCCTGCGCTTCCTTGACCACACTGCTGTTGGCCCCCAAACGCCCAGTGGATTCTCATCTTGTCCATGAGGGATTGAAAGCGTATTCCTTTGTATTGTCTTGACAACAACGGATCTAGGGGATAGATCAGCGCTTGGTTTTTGAGCAAGTGCTCTCTGGATCTGAAGATCTGTGTATGTCGGCAGAGAATGTTTGTTTTTGAGTAGACCTTCTATGAATTGGGGCATATCTCGTTAATGCCGTAATTATAGATATTGTTGCGCCTGGACCAGCCCTCAAGATCCATCAGCTTCTCCTGTATTCGTCATTGTTGTTTCCATAACAGGAGTAGAGCTTCGCCAATTTCCATGTTTTTTTCTTCCAGCCATCTCATCCGTGTCTCTGCCCCTTTCAAAGCTGTTCTTGGGGTGTGAATTTCCCCTTTAGTTTCCTGGAGCCTCACTGTAAATTTGTTTTAATTCCACTAACTCCTTCTTTATGTCCTTCTTCATCCTTGAGTCTAGTCAGGTCGCCTCTCATTTTGGTTCTAAGTTTGCAGATTTCTCTGCTAACATTAATCAGCATTTCCTTTGCCGGGTTCCTCTCCATCTCACTTTTGTTGTCGTCATCTTGCCTTGCTTGTTGAGGGCCGTGCATATATTCATCCATTTCAGCTTTATCCGACTCTTTAACTCATGTTTTAAACTTATTCTGACTTCTTGTGCTACCTACCCCACTCATTAATACTGAAGCTTTTATATATTACAATTTTAACAAGTTGAATTTGGGGGTGAATTATTTTCAACTACCCTGGAGCTTGTTTTCTACATGGCCATTCTGTCGCTCGCCAACCAGGAAGTCGTGAGGGACCATTCTTGATGAACCCCAGCAGCGTTGCAGTTCTTGACACACTCAAACCGGTGCCCCTGGCACTTACTACCATACCCCATTTAAAGGTACTTAAATATTTTGTCTTGCCCATTCACCCTCGGAATGGCACACATACACAATCCATGTCTCAATTGTCTTCAGGCTTAAACATCCTCTTTAACCTGTCACCTCCTCGTCATCTACATTGATTGATTGATGTGGATTTAACAGGTGACATCATTAAGTTATCGTAGTTTTCACCTGGATTCACCTGGTCAGTCTATGTCATGGAAAGAGCGCTGTTTATAATGGGGGTTGTGTAGGGTATAGGAAGTTTGGTACCTTTGTAATAAGGGATTCTTTGTGGATTTTTGAATTTGATTTGACGGAGGGACTTCGACTGAAAGAAGCAAGTCTCGAGCTGGGAGGAAAAGTGAGAAAAACGGCATGGTAAATCAACAGATGGCTTTCAAATGATTGTCGTGTCAAGGTAGAGAATGTTGATTCGATTTACCTTGAAGCGTTTTTTCTTTTTCCTTCTGACTTTAGGTGTTGAGAGTGTTCAGAAAGTCCTGGTTACCAGGTTGGGGTAGTTTTATGGCTTTGGGCAAGTGGTGCAGAAATCTGTTTGGTCCTGTTTATTTTTATGACATTTGGCTTGTAGTTTGGAATTCTGATTGTCATGCTCTCCCTGTAAAAAGAGGCCGTATGTCTGAGAAACGGTAAGCATTAACAGCTGCTGTATCAAAGGTGCCCGGGCATGTTATGCATTTAACTCAAATCCGTCACGCTCGCACACAGCCCCTGATTCAACCTGTAATGTAGACATTGAACAGAAAGCGTCAGACCACAACCAATAAGAAATTACGGACTTTAATTAAAAAGCTTCCATGTCTCAGTAGAATGAAAAGGTTGAATCAACTTTTTGTTGAGCTGTTAAGTATGTAGTTACAGCCAGAATAGATCAACAACTAAGGGAGTACCGGCCAGGGCAGTGAACTGATCCATACATTGAGTGTAACATCAGAAGAACCATAATAACTATGGCCACTGAGCTGGGGAGAAGGAGAGAGGGTCAAGGAGATGAACCGAGCGATGGATGTTCCACTCCGAGTCTGAGACATTTACCAGTCATCAGGCAAATTAATGAATCGAGAGAGAAAGAGAGAGATTGATTTTGGACTTAGGGGGAAGGAGGAGGGCAGTAGTGGACCCGGGGGGGGGCAGTAGTGGCCCCAGGGGGAGGGCAGTAGTGGACCCGGGGGGGCAGTAGTGGACCCGGGGGGGGGGGCAATATCTGATCCCTCTCATTCCTGAGGTATCAAATGTCAAAAGTTAAATTAGCCTGCTAGCCTCAGATATGAGTTAATATGCATTTAAACGGGGTGAGGGGGTGTGGAAGGTGCCGGGACAGTTGGCGAGCAGGTGCCTTTGAAATGTCTACTTATCCCTCTGACTAGTAAGCACTGGCTAACTCTCTTAATATTCACACACACATGCACACACACACATTTATTTTAATCTTTTTATTTCACCTTTATTTAACCAGGTAGGCTAGTTGAGAACAAGTTCTCATTTACAACTGCAACCTGGCCAAGATAAAGCAAAGCAGTGTGACACAAACAACCACACAGAGTTACACATGAAATAAACAAGCATACAGTCAATAACACAATAGGAAAAAAAGACAGTCTACATACAGTGTGTGCAAATGGCATGAAGAGGTAAGGCAATAAATAGGCCATAGTGGCGAAGTAATTACAATTTAGCAAATTAACACTGGAGGGATAGATGAGCAGATGGTGATGTGCAAGAAGAAATACTGGTGTGCAAAAGAGCAGAAAAGTAAATAAAAACAATATGGGGATGAGGTAGGTAGATTGGGTGGGCTATTTACAGATGGGCTATGTACGGCGGCAGCGATTGGTTAGCTGCTCAGATAGCTGATGTTTAAAGTTAGTGAGGGAAATATGTCTCCATCTTCAGCGATTTTTACAATTTGTTCCAGTCATTGGCTGCAGAGAACTGGAAGGAAAGGCGGCCAAAGGAGCTGTTCGCTTTGGGGATGACCAGTGAGATTTTCCTGCTGGAGCGTGTGCTACGGTTGGGTGTTGTTATCGTTACCAGTGAGCTGAGATAAGGCGGAGCTTTACCTAGCATAGATTTATAGATGACCTGGAGCCAGTGGGTCTGGCGACAAATATGTAGCGAGGGCCAGCCGACTAGAGCATACAGGTCGCAGTGGTGGGTGGTATAAGGGGCTTTGGTGACAAAACGGATGGCACTGTGATAGACTGCATCCAGTTTGCTGAGTAGAGTGTTGGAAGTTATTTTGCAAATGACATCGCCGAAGTCAAGGATCGGTTGGATAGTCAGTTTTACGTTAGTATGTTTGGCGGCGTGAGTGAAGGAGGCTTTGTTGCGAAATAGGAAGCCGATTCTAAATTAAATTTTGGATTGGAGATGTTTAATGTCAGTCTGGAAGGAGAGTTTACAGTCTTGCCAGATACCTAGGTATTTGTAGTTGTTCACATATTCTAAGTCAGAAAAGTCCAGAGTAGTGATGCTCGTCGGGCGGGCGAGTGCGGGCAGCGAACGGTTGAAAAGCATGCATTTGGTTTTACTTGCGTTTAAGAGCAGTTGGAGGCCACCGAAGGAGTGTTGTATGGCATTGAAGCTCGTTTGGAGGTTAGTTAACACAGTGTCACAGGAAGGGCCAGATATGTGCAGAATGGTGTCGTCTGCGTAGTGGTGGATGAGGGAATCACCCGCAGCAAGAGCGACATCGTTGATATATACAGAGAATAGAGTCTGCCCGAGAATCGATTCCTTTGGTACCCCCATAGAGACTGCCAGAGGTCCGGACAACAGGCCCTCCGATTTGACACACTGAACTCTATCTGAGAAGTAGTTGGTGAACCAGGCGCGGCAGTCATTTGAGAAACCAAGGCTGTTGAGTCTGCCGATAAGAATACCGTGATTGACAGAGTCGAAAGCCTTGGCCAGGTCGATGAAGACGGCTGCACAGTCTGTCTTTTATCGATGACGGTTTTGATGTCGTTTAGTACCTTGAGCGTGGCTGAGGTGCACCCGTGACCAGCTCAAAAAACAGATTGCACGGCAATTCGAAATGGTCAGTGATCTGTTTATTAACTTGGCTTTCGAAGACTTTAGAAAGGCAGGTCTATAACAGTTTGGGTCTAGAGTTTCTCCCCCTTTGAAGAGGGGGATGACCGCGGCAGCTTTCCAATCTTTAGGGATCTCGGACAATACAAAAGAGAGGTTGAACAGACTGGTAATAGCGGTTGCAACAATGGCGGCAGATCATTTTAGAAAGAGAGGGTCCAGATTGTCTAGCCCAGCTGATTTGTACGGGTCCAGGTTTTGCAGCTCTTTCAGAACATCTGATATCTGGATTTGGGTGAAGGAGAAGCTGGAGAGGCTTGGGCAAGTAGTTGCGCGGGGTGCGGAGCTGTTGGCCTTGGTTGGGGTAGTGCGGAGCTGTTGGCCGTGGTTGGGGTAGCCAGGATTTTAGCATGGCCAGCCGTAGAGAAATGCTTATTGAAATTCTCGCTTATCGTAGATTTATCGGTGGTGACAGTGTTACCTAGGAGGTGCTCTTGTTCTCATGGACTTTACAGTGTCCCAAAACGTTTTGGAGTTAGTGCTACAGGATGCAAATTTCTGTTTGAAAAAGCTAGCCTTTGCTTTCCATCATCTATCCATCGCAATGTGTTAGCAAAGCAGCAAAGCAGCCTTGAGACTCTTCATAGTGTTTGCAGAAACTTTAGTGAAGTAAATGTATAATATTTTGTATAATTCTGTATTGTTTTCACTTCCACAGTGGCATGCTCTAACTGTTGGTTGTCACTTCCCCCCCTCTTGCTTTGGCTGGGTGTCCAGATTCTCTTGGCGAATGCCTCCTAATCTGAGTGCCATGACCCACCGCTACTACACTGAACAAAAATAGAAACGCAACAATTTAAAAGATGTTACTGAGTTACAGTTCTTATAAGGAAATCAGTCAATTGAAATGAATTCATTAGGCTTTCACATGACTGAGAATACAGATATGCATCTGTTGGTCACAGATACCTTAAAACATAAAGTAGAGGCATGGGTCAGGAAACCAGTCAGTATCTGGTGTGACCACCATTTGCCTCATGCAGCGTGACACATCTCCTTCGCATAGAGTTGTTCAGGCTGTTGATTGTGGCCTGTGGAATGTTGTCCCACTCCTCTTCAATGGCTGTGCGAACTTGCTGGATATTTGCGGGAACTGGAACATTCTGCCGTACACATCGATCCAGGGCATCCCAAACTTGCTCAATGGGTGAAATGTCTGGTGAGTATGCAGGCCATGGAAGAACTGGGACAATTTCAGCTTCCAGGAAATTTGTACAGATCCTTGCGACATGGGGCCGTGCATTATCATGCAACATGAGGTGATGGAGCGGATGAATTACAGGACAATGGACCTCAGGATCTCTTCACGGTTTCTCTGTCCATTCAAATTGCCATTGATAAAATGCAATTGTGTTTGTTGTCCATAGGTTATGCATGCCCATACCATAACCCCTCCGCCACCCTGGGGCACTCTGTTCACAACGTTGAGATCAGCAAACCGCCCGCCCACACGATGCCATACACGCTGTCTGCCATCTGCCTGGTACTGTATTCATCTGTAAAGAGCACACTTCTCCAGGTGCCAGTGGCCATTGAAGGTGAGCGTTTGCCCACTCAAGTCAGTTACCATGCCGAACTGCAGTCAGGTCAAGATCCTGGTGAGGACGATGTGCACACAGATGAGCTTTCCTGAGAGGGTTTCTGACAGTTTGTGCAGCTGTCCGGGTGGATGGTCTGAGACTATCCCGCAGGTGAAGAAGCCGGATGTCTACGTCCTGGGCTGGCGTGGTTACACGTGGTCTGCGGTTGTGAAGCCGGTTGGACATACTGCCAAATTCTCTAAAACAATGTTAGAGGCAGCTTATGGTAGAGAAATTCATATTAAATTACCTGGTGATAGTTCTGGTGGATATTCCTGCAGTCAGCATGCCAATTGCACACTCCCTCAACTTGAGACATCTGTGGCATTGTGTTGCAAGACAAAACTGCACATTTTAGAGTGGCTTTTTATTGTCCCCAGCACAAGGTGCACCTGTGTAATGATCATTCTGTTTAATCTGCTTCTTGATATGCCACACCTGTATGGATTATCTTGGCAAAGGAGAAATGCTTAATAACAGGGATGTAAACAACATTTGAGAGAAATAAGCTTTTTGTGTATATGGAACATTTCTGGGATCTTTTATTTCAGCTCATGAAACATGGAACCCAAGCCTTATTTTTTTTTCAGTTTAAATGAATATAGTGGAAATTGCATTTGTTATTGCCTTTGTGGTTTTGAGCACTGATCAAATGCATCTCCTGGGTTTGATCCTTAAAAGAAAATGAGCCAAGGTGCCCTTTGACTGAAATTCTTAAACATTCTAAAAGGCATGGATACCCATGGCCCAAACCCATCACCATGCATTTTAGCCAGTGCTTGTGGCTCTTTGACTAGAACATCACTGCTTCTTCACAATGTGCTCCTGATGAAATGGGTTGAGGGGCTGTAGAGAGTGCTCCGTGCCCCAACGGTGGGCCTGCGTCAGGCCCCTGATGTGTGAAAGGTAGTCAGTGGGGATTGGAGTGGGGTTAGGCACAGCCCTGCTGTGAGGCTGATTTGAGCACAGAGAGCACAGAGACAAGGTAAAGTGGAAGAAGCCTAGCTTTCTTTTGATTTCTCCCCTCTCTTCCCTCTGCCTTCTAGGCCAGGGTTTCCCAAACTCTGTCTTGGGTCCCCCCATGGGTGCACATTTTTTGGGTGGGGCAGGACTGAGTATGGGAAACCCTGCTCTAGGCTATGGCCTGTGACTGAGAGCCGCAGCGCCAGAGTGTGGGACTCCAGGCAGGGGAGATGAGGGGGGTGCCGGGGGATTGGGGCGGTGCACCACAGAGCCAAATTGAGACATGGGAGCCGTCAAAAATGACCCTAGATGAATATTGAGGAGAGCAGCAGTCGGGGCTGTGGGGGAAATCAGAGGCTGACAACGGGTTGCCAGTGTGGAGCAGGAATCATCCCGACTTGCCCACCGCTTCTCACTGTAATTACTCCAAGCATCACTCACAGTGCCCGTATTTAAATAATGCGGCACTATGGGACCACTCTGCAGAGAGAAGAAATAAGACAAGGACTAAAAGTTACAGAGGGAACTCTGGCGTATTGCGCAATTGCACACTTTTGTGTGGTTTCCACATTGACTTTATAGATTGGTAATTATCTACTTTTCTCTGTTGGTATCCTGAAAATAAATATTATCAAAGTTATATTCATACATCTATGATTTGTGATTGATAAATGGGAAGATGGCCAATAGTCTATTGTCCATGATGCTACAGATCATGGCTTGGGCGGTTAAGAGAACAGGTTGTTATCTGATGTTGTGCTAGTGTCGTGACATTCGACAATGACCCGTTTCCATGTGAAAGACACTTGAAAAAGTTCTGTTAAGACTCAGTCACCTTTAACACAATACACAACTGAACTCTGTTGTGGGAGATGCCACTGAAGCTCCCTCAGCAGGGGTTAAAAGGAAACATTCTTGCAAAAACCTGCATCCTGTAGGACAGCTAGCCAAGAAGTTGCTCAAAAAAACACAGACATTTGCACTTATCCATGCTGATCACTTCTCTTGTTCTGTTTGCGATTCCTCCTCTCGTGGAGTTTGAAGGTTCTCTCTCACTCTCTCTTTCTCCTTTCAGCCTGTTCTGCTAATCGTAAATGATTCCCTCCGTCTATAGATAAGCGCAGGTGCCAGGTACAGCAAGCTCTCCCTAAGCCGCTTGGAGAGGTAGCTGCTGCGCTCTTATTAAACCCTAGCCAGCTGCTGTAATTTCTCCTCCTTCTTTCATTGTTAATTGGGTAGTCTTGAGTCTTTTTGCCGGGAGTTGATTTACAAGAGAAAGAAAAAAAGATGAGAGAGAGAAAGATTATTGCACAGGAGGAGAGGAGCTTTGAAGAAGCGTTTTGTGTTTTCCGTCTGCATCCTCCACTCCTCCTCTCCCCCTTCCTCCATCGGGTTCTCCAGCCAAAACCCATCACCACGCCACCGACAACATGACTTGCAAAAATGTGCAGGTGGAGGAGAATAGTTGTGTTGCTGCTGGCACTTGTTCAGAGGCTCAACGAATGACACCTCCTTAATGATAAAGGTTCAGCCCAACAAAGCCGGTTCTGTGTGTAGAATGTGCAACAATGTGCAAATGCCCCTTCGTGATCCTCTGACTGAAACACATGTAGTAGCATAAGGCGGAAGAGACTACTAAATCAACTTGTCTGTAGGGTACCAAGTCAAATGTCTGAGAGGCTGAAGCAGATTGGCACTCCAACCCTTGTTATACACAACGGCTGCTGCCTTTGAGAAACACTAACTCCCTCCGAAGCAGCCAGGCTTTTTGTCTTCACTCCCTCTCATTACTTTGAATTAGCCAGGCACCCTTAACTTCAGCCCCCTTGTCCCAGGGCCCAACTCTCTATCTCTCTCTCTTTCCCCTCCTCAAAGGAATTGGCTCCTCTCCACTCCATACCTCATTATAATTTAATTTTGTCATTTGTTGCATGAGTTCCCTCCTCCTTTATGCTCAGCCATTAAAGGCCCTCCCCTGCTCAGGCATGGGGCTTCTCTAAAGGTATCCAGAGCAGCCATTTACATTGAACGGCCCCAGAATAAAAAGGGGAGAAACCTGGGCATTAGGATTTAATGACCGGCTGGCTGGGCGAGAAAGAGAGATCGAGAGAGAGAGAAAGTGAAATAGAAAGTGAGAGCATGTGAAAATGAAGAATGAGAGAGGAAGAGGAAAAAGTGAGTGAGAAGGTGGGTAGAGAACAATAATGCCATGGAGAGAGGGTGGAGAGAGCACTAGGCTCCATTATAGTGGCAGAGAAAGCCCCTGAAATACTAGCGTGCGCTCTGATCAGGACGGCAGTGAGCACAATTACCTTCTTTTCAAATCCTTCAGTGACACTGTAGGAGGAAGGAGGACTTTGAAACTTGAAAGGTAGGAGCTCACTTTCAACCTCAAACGCGAGCAGGAAAGGGCTCTGAAATTTGTTCAGTGCTCCCCATCCACCATTAGCTTGTTTCTTCCTCTTGCCTCCAGGCATTTAAGCGCTTTTTGAAAAGATGTTAAGAAATTCAATCACCATAGAGAGACCAGGACAGTCCTTTTTTCATTTTTTTTGTGTGTGAGGCATGCTTCCCCTTGGTCCACTGAGGACCGGCTTGCTGCTTTGTGTTGTTGGTGAATAGACCTGTGAATCGGTGGAGGAGAAGAGGACGGGATGGGGGCAACGATGGGAAAAGGGGGGGTGGGAATGAAAGAGGAATGAAAAATGAGGGAAGGAAGAAAGAGAAAAATCCAAAAGGGTCTGTTTGAGGCTGATGATGGTCAGGGTTGGAGAGGTGCTCCTGAAGTTCAGGCTTTTCAAAGTGTGTGCAGACACCTGTGTCCTCCACATCAGAGCAAGAGCACTCAGTGCCACCGCAATGGATGAGAACGCTGACTGGAAAGCCTCTGAGCTAAATTGTATGCTCCAATCTTTTTTTTGCTTTACATTAACTTTACAGAGTACCAGGACATTTTAGCCCAAAATCTGGTTGCCTCTGCCAGGAGGCTGAATCTTGGCCGCAAGTGGATCTTCCAGCAAGACAATTAACCTCAAGCACACATCAAAATTCACAAAGAAATTGTTCACTGACCACAAAATCAACATTTTGCAATGGCCCTCTCAGTCTCTGGGTTTGAACTCCTTTGAAAACCTGTGGTTTGAATTGAAGAGGTCAGTCCATAAGCGCAGACGAAGGATATCAAGGATCTGAAAAGATTCTGTATGGAAGAATGTTCTAAGGTCCCTCCCAATGTGTTCTCCAATCCCTTAAAACATTTAGGAAAAAGGCTCAGTGCCGTTATCCTCGCAAGGTGAGGTATTGAAAACAGGGGTGCCAATAATTTTAACCCGTATCTTTTGGAGAAGACAAGAATATTACTTGTTTAACAAAATCGCTTTCTCTGAGCAATTGCATTAGAATAAAATAATATAATTTCCTCTTTTTTTGAGCATTCAATATAGTTAGGTGTTTGTATTATTTATTTTATACAGTCTATTGCTTATTTTTATCAAGTGTGGCATTTTGGACCTGATTGTAAGAATCATTATCAGTAAACTGCACACATGAAGCTCAGAAGGGTTCAAATAAAGTCAAATAAAATATAGCCAAGTTTTCCAGCCATTTTGGTTGGATGACATTAGAACGGGATATAAATATAATAAGCCTTGGAGTATTCCTCCTCTTTCAGCATCACCATTCAACTGTTAGTTGTTGACCTTCTGCTGCCCAGTGTTTGTTAAACCATTTAAGGTGGTACAGTTGAAGTTGGAAGTTTACATACACTTAAGTTGGCGTCATTAAAACTCATTTTTCCAACCACTCCACAACTTTCTTGTTAACAAACTATAGTTTAGGCAAGTCAGTCAGGGCATCTACTTTGTGCATGACACAAGTAATTTTTCCAACAACTGTTTACAGACAGTTTATTTCACTTATAATTCACTATATCACAATTCCAGTGGGTCAGAAGTTTACATAGACTAAGTTGACTGTGCCTTTAAACAGCATGGAAAATTCCCAAAAAATCATGTCATGGCTTTACAAGCTTCTGATAGGCTAATTGACATAATTTGAGTCAATTGGAGGTGTACCTGTGGATGTGTTTCAAGGCCTACCTTCAAACTCAGTGCCTCTTTGCTTGAAATCAGCCAAGATCTCAGAAAAACAATTGTAGACCTCCACAAGTCTGGTTCATCCTTGGGAACAATTTCCAAATGCCTGAAGGTACCATGTTCATCTGTACAAACAATAGTATGCAAGTATAAACACCATAGGACCACGCAGCCATCATACCGCTCAGGAAGGAGACGCATTCTGTCTCCTAGAGATGAACGTACTTTGGTTCGAAAAGTGCAAAGCAATCCCAGAACAACAGAAAAGGTCCTTGTGAAGATGCTGGAGGAAACAGGTACAAAAGTATCTACAGTGCCTTGCGAAAGTATTCGGCCCCCTTGAACTTTGCGACCTTTTGCCACATTTCAGGCTTCAAACATAAAGATATAAAACTGTATTTTTTTTGTGAAGAATCAACAACAAGTGGGACACAATCATGAAGTGGAATGACATTTATTGGATATTTCAAACTTTTTTAACAAATCAAAAACTGATTGGGCGTGCAAAATTATTCAGCCCCTTTACTTTCAGTGCAGCAAACTCTCTCCAGAAGTTCAGTGAGGATCTCTGAATGATCCAATGTTGACCTAAATGACTAATGATGATAAATACAATCCACCTGTGTGTAATCAAGTCTCCGTATAAATGCACCTGCACTGTGATAGTCTCAGAGGTCCGTTAAAAGCGCAGAGAGCATCATGAAGAACAAGGAACACACCAGGCAGGTCCGAGATACTGTTGTGAAGAAGTTTAAAGCCAGATTTGGATACAAAAAGATTTCCCAAGCTTTAAACATCCCAAGGAGCACTGTGCAAGCGATAATATTGAAATGGAAGGAGTATCAGACCACTGAAAATCTACCAAGACCTGGCCGTCCCTCTAAACTTTCAGCTCATACAAGGACAAGACTGATCAGAGATACAGCCAAGAGGCCCCTGATCACTCTGGATGAAATGCAGAGATCTACAGCTGAGGTGGGAGACTCTGTCCATAGGACAACAATCAGTCGTATATTGCACAAATCTGGCCTTTATGGAAGAGTGGCAAGAAGAAAGCCAATTCTTAAAGATATCCATAAAAAGTGTTGTTTAAAGTTTTCCACAAGCCACCTGGGAGACACACCAAACATGTGGAAGAAGGTGCTCTGGTCCGATGAAACCAAAATTGAACTTTTTGGCAACAATGCAAAATGTTATGTTTGGCGTAAAAGCAACACAGCTCATCACCCTGAACACACCATCCCCACTGTCAAACATGGTGGTGGCAGCATCATGGTTTGGGCCTGCTTTTCTTCAGCAGGGACAGGGAAGATGGTTAAAATTGATGGGAAGATGGATGGAGCCAAATACAGGACCATTCTGGAAGAAAACCTGATGGAGTCTGCAAAAGACCTGAGACTAGGACGGAGATTTGTCTTCCAACAAGACAATGATCCAAAACATAAAGCAAAATCTACAATGGAATGGTTCAAAAATAAACATATCCAGGTGTTAGAATGGCCAAGTCAAAGTCCAGACCTGAATCCAATCGAGAATCTGTGGAAAGAACTGAAAACTGCTGTTCACAAATGCTCTCCATCCAACCTCACTGAGCTCGAGCAGTTTTGCAAGGAGGAATGGGAAAAAAATTCAGTCTCTCGATGTGCAAAACTGATAGAGACATACCCCAAGCGACTTACAGCTGTAATCGCAGCAAAAGGTGGCGCTACAAAGTATTAACTTAAGGGGGCTGAATAATTTTGCACGCCCAATTTTTCAGTTTTTGATTTGTTAAAAAAGTTTGAAATATCCAATAAATGTCGTTCCACTTCATGATTGTGTCCCACTTGTTGTTGATTCTTTACAAAAAAATACAGTTTTATATCTTTATGTTTGAAGCCTGAAATGTGGCAAAAGGTCGCAAAGTACAAGGGGGCCGAATACTTTCGCAAGGCACTGTATATCTACAGTAAAACAAGTTCTATATCGACACAACCTGAAAGGCCGCTCAGCAAGGAAGAAGCAACTGCTCCAAAACCGCCATAAAAAAAGCCAGACTACGGTTTGCAACTTGCACATGGGGACAATGATCATATTTTTTGAGAAATGTCTATGGTCTGATGAAACAAAAATAGAACTGTTTGGCCATAATGACCATTGTTATGTTTGGAGGAAAAAGGGGGAGGCTTGCAATCCAAAGAACACCATCCCAACCGTGAAGCATGGGGGTGGCAGCATCAAGTTGTGGTGGTGCTTTGCTGCAGGAGGGACTGGTGCACTTCACAAAATAGATGGCATCATGAGGCCGGAAGATTATGTGGATATATTGAGGCAACATCTCAAGCGAGGAAGTTAAAGCTTGGTCGGAAATGGGTCTTCCAAATGACCCCAAGCATACTTCCAAAGTTGTGGCAAAATGGCTTAAGGACAACAAAGTCAAGGTATTGGGGTGGCCATCACAAAGCCCTGACCTCAATATTATAAAAAAATTGTAGGCAGAACAGAAAAAGCGTGTGCGAGCAAGGAGGCCTACAAACCTGACTCAGTTACACCAGCTCTGTCAAGAAGAATGGGCCAAAATTCATCCAACTTATTGTGGGAAGCTTGTGGAAGGCTGCCCGAAACATTTGACCCAAGTTTAACAATTTATAGGCAATGCTACCAAGTACTAATTGAGTGTATGTAAACTTCTGACCCACTGGAAATGTGATGAAAGAAATAAAAGCTGAAATAAATAATTCTCTCTAGAATTATTCTGACATTCACATTCTTAAAATAAAGTGGTTATCCTAACTGACCTAAGACAGGGAACTTTTACTAGGATAAAATGTCAGGTATTGTGAAAAACTGAGTTTAAATGTATTTGGCTGAGGTGTATGTAAACTTCCGACTTCAACTGTATATGCTGAAATAATTAACCCATTTTAGGTGGTAAACGCTGAAATAAAGAACCCATTTAGATGGTATGTCACGTTTCAGGTATGACCCAGATGCAGACAGTGTCGAAGAACCAAAAGTTTATTTCTAATACAGGGGCAGGCAAACAACGGCAGGCAGGGGTCAATAATCCAGAGAGGGTGCAAAAGGTCCAGAACGTCAGGCTGTCTCAGGGTCAGGGCAGGCAGGGGTCAATATTCCAGTAAGTTGGGGCAAGGTACAGAACAGCAGGCAGTTTCAGGGTCAGGGAAGGCAGGGGTCAATATTCCAGTAAGGTGGGGCAAGGTACAGAACAGCAGGCAGTCTCAGGGTCAGGGCAGGCAGAGCGATAAAAAATGGGAAGGGCTAGAAAACAGGAGCAAGTAACAAACACTGGTAGGTTTCACGAACAAAACGAAGTGGCAACAGACAAACAGAGAACACAGGTAAAAATACACAGGGGATAATGGGGAAGATGGGTGACACCTGGAGGGGGGTGGAGACAAGCACAAAGACTGGTGAGTCAGATCAGGGTGTGACAGGTATAGACTGAAAAAATAGACACCCTTAAAGGTGGTATATGGAAGAATGATGAACCCCCCTGACTTAGTTCACCATGGCAAAGTAGTTTGAGGAGGGGAATGGCGTGACACTGGTTTGATTTTACTATTATCTGCTTGACATCTCAGAGACATGAGTGAATAGGGCTGGATTTCACTGAGAGAGAAATAGATAGAGAGGGGGAGGGAGGGAGAGAAAGAGAGACAAGGGGAGAGGGGGAGAAGCCAAAGAGAAAGATAGGAATGTAGTGTAATAATATCTTTGGGAATAATGACCACAGTATTTTGTCTCTAGAAAGAGTTCATATACACTGTTTAGCTGGGCTTGTGGGAGTTTGGCTTCACTTGCAAAAGTCCAAAGATTATTGCTACGAGCACATTGTGTATGTCAAATCTATGGAACTCATACATAAATAAACTAGAACAAGGACCAGAAACTTATCCCGGGTCTACTATAGATGCAAGGTCTTATTCCCGGCATCTGCACTGTGTTTGCTGGATGAGTATTCAGTACATATAGACCCACACTCCTCTCAGCAGCACTATCCTTTGCTCTATTGGCTCCCAGCACAGTTTACAGTCGCGACTTCCTTCCTTAAATCCAATTCATGTGAGAACATGAACCCAGCGTCTGAAATCCCTTTATGTTAATATTGCGCTTTGCCAGAGAAGACCCTATTAATCCAGCTTTAACAGCATAAATGCCATTATTCCCTTAATAAGATCAGGGGATGTGCAGTATAGGATTAAATACTTATATCATAACTGACACTGTCAATTCCTGCGGATGAGAGCGTGAGCCTCTGCTCTCTCACTGGCTTGTCAGTTCCGCGTTAAGACTCGTGGAATTTGCTGCTCCGAGCACCGTGGCGCCATTCGGGGCATGGCTGGGCCCTAACGCAGGTAATGGATGTGGGAGAGTGAGAGGAATAAATGACAGACGCGTGGGTCTCTCTATTTCTCTCTTCTCTCTCTTTCTCTCTCTTTTCGTGCCACTCTCTCGCTACTGGAGCGGCCAACTCGGGGCGCTCGGGGTAGCGCTCTTTAATCGAGCCCTCTCTTCTCCTCTTAATTGGCTTTTGGAGGGCTGCAGTTTTCCGCTGCCTGCAGTTCATAGGGGGGCCTTGCGGTGCTAGGCTGGTAAGTGCTACAGAACCTTTGGCACTGGCACCGCGGCACTCTGCCAGGGCCCTCAGTGAGACATTTAAAAGAGAGAGACGGAGAGAGAGAGACAGAGACAGGCTGTGGGTAATGGGCACTGGACCGTGCTGATTATCAACAACCACAGTGAAATTAGAATCAACCAGGAACTTGGACCAGGGGAGATTTCCCAGCAGCGTCTAATGAAGTGAATCTGTTGCTCAGTCAGGATAAACTTGGTGGACTCTGGATCTGGTAGAGGAATAGGTTGGATATGAGGCATTGAGAAAGATTGATAGAATCGTATGTAACTGAATCAAACTGCCTCCGCAATAGCTCTGAATTGCACAAGGCTAGAGCTGCCAGTGTAAAACTTTCAATCGTACAAAGCAAATGCTAAAAATATTCAGCTCTAATAATTTATCATAATCATACTATAGGTTCTGATGATAGGAATCATCTCAGACCAGAATTTTTTTGTCCAGAGTATCTGCTCTTTAGGGACTACTCCTAATAAGTCTGTACAGTATCACCCACCAGGTCAAGGGCCAGGCGACCCCATGAAGGCCAGGGTCAGTGTTTAGGTCAAAGGTCAAGTTTTTCCAAAGCAGATCAGCCCTTGAACTCTCTTCACTTTTATCCCCACAAACTCTGCCCAGCACACTAGGGATAGCTTCTCAGGGGAACTCTCCTTTCCGTCTCTCCATCTCTCCTCTTAATTTCTCTCCTTCACCCTGAGAGAGAAAGAGAGCGAGAGATTACTCTGGAAGACGGGGGGTTGAGGAGGAGTAGGAGGAAAGAGGGGGAGGGGGGGTTGATACTACCCATGAGGCTGGTTAATGGGCAGTTTGGAATGCAGGCGAGAAGACCCGGTTGCTTTCTCCATGGGAATCCATTTATTTTATAAAAAGAACAGAGCTGCCTTTAAGATCTGACTTGTGGGAATCGCTCCCCCTCTGACTGTGGCCATGATGCAGGGGGTTGGGTTCGTTTAGTTGGTGAGAGCACCAGAGATGAGTCCTATTGGATGTATCTGACTGCTGCTTGAGAACTCAAAAGTTCAGATGGCTCCTATGGAGGCTAAACCCAGGTGGATTTGCGTACTTGGTTGGTTGCAGGTGTACAAAACAAATCTACTGACCCTTAGAGGAGTATGCTACGTGATCTTACTTCTGATCTTACTTCTTTCCCATGTCTTTCCCATGTCCATGGGTGTCTTGTCTGGTGTGCACTCCCTAAATTTTATCAGCATATCGATTGCGCAACCAGGGGTGGAAAGACCTTGGATCATTGTTACTCTAACTTCCGCGACGCATATAAGGCCCTGCCCCGTCCCCCTTTCGGAAAAGCTGACCACGACTCCATTTTGTTGATCCCTGCCTACAGACAGAAACTAAAACAAGAAGCTCCCACGCTGAGGTCTGTCCAACGCTGGTCCGACCAAGCTGACTCCACACTCCAAGACTGCTTCCATCACGTGGACTGGGAGATGTTTCGTATTGCGTCAGACAACAACATTGACGAATACGCTGATTCGGTGTGCGAGTTCATTAGAACGTGCGTTGAAGATGTCGTTCCCATAGCAACGATTAAAACATTCCCTAACCAGAAACCGTGGATTGATGGCAGCATTCGTGTGAAACTGAAAGTGCGAACCACTGCTTTTAATCAGGGCAAGGTGTCTGGTGACATGACTGAATACAAACAGTGCAGCTATTCCCTCCGCAAGGCTATTAAACAAGCTAAGCGTCAGTACAGAGACAAAGTAGAATCTCAATTCAACGGCTCAGACACAAGAGGCATGTGGCAGGGTCTACAGTCAATCACGGACTACAGGAAGAAATTCAGCCCAGTCACGGACCAGGATGTCTTGCTCCCAGGCAGACTAAATAACTTTTTGCCCGCTTTGAGGACAATACAGTGCCACTGACACGGCCTGCAATGAAAACATGCGGTCTCTCCTTCACTGCAGCCGAGGTGAGTAAGACATTTAAACGTGTTAACCCTCGCAAGGCTGCAGGCCCAGACGGCATCCCCAGCCGCGCCCTCAGAGCATGCGCAGACCAGCTGGCCGGTGTGTTTACGGACATATTCAATCAATCCCTATACCAGTCTGCTGTTCCCACATGCTTCAAGAGGGCCACCATTGTTCCTGTTCCCAAGAAAGCTAAGGTAACTGAGCTAAACGACTACCGCCCCGTAGCACTCACATCCGTCATCATGAAGTGCTTTGAGAGACTAGTCAAGGACCATATCACCTCCACCCTACCTGACACCCTAGACCCACTCCAATTTGCTTACCGCCCAAATAGGTCCACAGACGATGCAATCTCAACCACACTGCACACTGCCCTAACCCATCTGGACAAGAGGAATACTTATGTGAGAATGCTGTTCATCGACTACAGCTCGGCATTCAACACCATAGTACCCTCCAAACTCGTCATCAAGCTCGAGACCCTGGGTCTCGACCCCGCCCTGTGCAACTGGGTACTGGACTTCCTGACGGGCCGCCCCCAGGTGGTGAGGATAGGCAACAACATCTCCTCCCCGCTGATCCTCAACACTGGGGCCCCACAATGGTGCGTTCTGAGCCCTCTCCTGTACTCCCTGTT